>NC_058080.1:389031571-389331571 GCF_014858855.1 Bufo gargarizans | reverse complement strand
GTTGATATACCGGATCCATCTCATCTGGGATAACGGATCAGGTATTAATTTTTATTTATTTTTTTAAAAGATCAAACAATAGCTCCTCCCATGTCCCGGCGCATGCACAGACCAGAAAATCGGACTTAGCAATGCAGACCAGAAAATCGGACTTAGCAATGCAGAAATTTCCGGAACACTTGGTGCCGAATCCGGAACTAATACATCAAGTGCGGTAGTGTTCCTGTATTTTGGTCAGAAAAAATACCACAGCAAGCTGCAGCATTTTGTCCAGTCAAATACCATACAAGGGACTGAACTGAAGGCATCCTGATGCATACTGAACGGATTGCTTTCCATTCAGAATGCATTAGGACAAAATCGATGTGTTTTTTTTTCGGTATTGAGACCCTTTACCGGATTTCAATACCGGAAAATAATAACGTTAGTGTGAAAGTACCCTAATGGAATCAGAAACGTGTACACCCCCCAAAAAGGACAAATAATGATAAAAGATCCAAAATCATGTATTTTATGTTTGGCATGGCATCACCAGAATACACTGAGCCTTCTGCTAAAGAGCCGTGGACCAGCTGGGTGTGGTAACCTAAGGCAAGTGTTGTCTCATGCCCTGTAAGTATAGTTGAATCATAAGCAAGTTGTGAGTGGTGCTCTGACGACTTGTAGCAGTGCAACAGTTTCTTTTTCCAAGAGGGGCAGAGTCAAACGTTACAAGATCCAATAGAATTTATGTTATCCACACAAGCAGCTTAGAATTCTTTCCGGATTTAGGCTCCATTCAGAAGTCCGCAAGTGTTTTGCGATCCAAAAATTGCGGATCCGCAAAATACGGATAGCGGCCATGTGCGTTCCACATTTTGCGGAACGCACATGGCCATCCCTGTGATAGAAATGCCTATTCTTGTCCATGATTGCGGGCAAGAATAGAACATGTTCTCTCTCTTTTGCGGGGCCGCAGAACAGAACTACGGATGTGGACAGCACACGGTGTGCTGTCCGCGATTTTTAAGGCCCCATTGAAATTAACGGGTCCGCACCTATCCTTCAAAATTGCAGAACGAATGCAGACCCTGAACTACAGACGTCTGAATGGACCCTTAGGGGTATGTGGCTATATTGTGACTTTACTTTGCAGATTCTCTGTAATACCCAATGAAATCGTGCCCATATCTTTGTAGAGACTCCCTAAGACCTGCTTGTAGGCCAGGCTCTCACCAGTTCCTTCTCCTACTGCATCAATCACTGTGTGACTGGTGTTGCCACATGGATGGTTACACAGGATCTGGATGCAAAGACTGCATGCTTGTAGCTTCTTGCACTCTTGTGATATCCACCAGGCCTTTAAGGGAAACTGGCTTATCACAGGGGTAAAGCAGTTACATGGGCTTACACCTAAGAAGGTTCCCCAAACTCTCTGAGAAGTCCAAACGCTTTTAGAAACTAGCCACCCAGATGAGGAGTGTGGCCTCCCTTTATCTACGCATTCTCACATTGCAAAGGCGCAGTACTACCAATCATGGTGTGTGGACTGGTGTCTGACTCCAGTACAGTACTGCATAGGAAAAAATCTATCTTACATAGAATGTGTCGGCAGATAAGAACCATTTGGCCCATCTAGTCTGCCCAATAAACTAAGTACTATGGATAGCCCCTGGCCCTATCTTATATGAAGGATGGCCTTATGCCTATCCCATGCATGCTTAAACTCCTCCACTGTATTTGCAGCTACCACTTCTGCAGGAAGGCTATTCCATGCATCCACTACTCTCTCAGTAAAGTAATACTTCCTGATATTACTTTTAAACCTTTGCCCCTCTAATTTAAAACTATGTCCTCTTGTAGCAGTTTTTCTTCTTTTAAATATTCTCTCCTCTTTTACCTTGTTGATTCCCTTTATGTATTTAAAAGTTTCTATCATATCCCCTCTGTCTCGTCTTTCTTCCAAGCTATACATGCTAAGGTCCTTTAATCTTTCCTGGTAAGTTTTATCCTGCAATCCATGTACCAGTTTAGTAGCTATTCTCTGAACTCTGAACTGTATCAATATCCTTCTGGAGATATGGTCTCCAGTACTGAGCACAATACTCCAAATGAGGTCTCACTAGTGCTCTGTAGAGCGGCATGAGCACCTCCCTCTTTCAACTGGTAATTCCTCTCCCTATACACCCAAGCATTCTGCTAGCATTTCCTGCTGCTCTATGACATTGTCTGCCTACCTTTAAGTCTTCTGAAATAATGATCCCTAAATCTCTTTCCTCAGATACTGAGGTTAGGACTGTATCACTGATTTTATATTCTGCTCTTGGATTTTTACGTCCTAGGTGCATTATCTTGCACTTATCAACATTAAATTTTAGTTGCCAGATTTTTGACCATTCCTCTAGTTTTCCTAAGTCCTTTTCCATTTGGTGTATCCCTCCAGGAACATCAACCCTGTTACAAATCTTTGTGTCATCAGCAAAAAGACACACCTTACCATTGAGGCCTTTTGCAATTTCGCTGATAAAGATATTAAACAATATGGGTCCCAGAACAGATCCCTGAGGTACCCCACTGGTAACAAGACCTTGGTCTAATTATACTCCATTGACTACAACCCTCTGTTGCCTGTCCCTCAGCCACTGCCTAATCCATTCAACAATATGGGAGTCCAAGCCCAAAGACTGCACTTTATTGATAAGCCTTCTATGTGGGACAGTATCAAAAGCCTTACTAAAGTCTAGATAAGCGATGTCTACTGCACCTCCTCCATCTATTATTTTAGTCACCCATTCAAAAAAATCAATAAGATTAGTTTGACATGATCTCCCTGAAGTAAACCCATGCTGTTTTTCATCTTTCAATCCATGGGATTTGAGATGTTCCACAATCCTCTCCTTAAGTATGGTTTTCATAAATTTCCCCACTATTGATGTCAGGCTTACTGGCCTATAGTTGCCCGATTCCTCCCTACTACTGTCACAACCAGACAGCTGAGAAGCTCTGACAGAGGCCTTTCAGAACCTCCTCTTTGAGTTTCTGTGTTGTGGTATTCAGCTCCTCCTCTCCTTAGCCTCTCTCAGCTGTCATGTGTTGGACTAATTGCTTCCCTTTAAATTCTTCCCCAGAAGGCTTTTCTGGGCGGCTTATATTTCTTCCTGGAGTATGTGTGCATGCCCATCTGGTTCTCCTCTCCTCTACAAAGTTAAGTGTTATACTGTTATCTGTTATTTTCTGTTTGCTGGATCCCAGGTGACCCTGACTCCCTCCGTGTCTGGTGTAGGGAGTCGGTGGTCGTGTCCCCTCACTATTGTAGGGTGTTCAGGGGTTAGATAGTGTCATGGTCTTACCTTCTTGCTGTTCTCCTTCGTTTGACATGTGCTGGCGGCCATCTTGGTTTCTGGGTTTCTTGTAGCCTCCCACCCTGCGGCTTCTCCTTCCCACTGGGAGGAGCTGGATGCCTAGCTCATATATATAGGAGGTCAGTGGCTTCAGTTCCTTGCTTGGTCCTCCTGTGTGCACATGCTTCTAAGACTGCTGCTGCTTCTGGTTCCTGATCCTGGCCTCGTCTGACTACCCCGCTGGTTCCTGATCCTGGCTTCGTCTGACTACCCTTCTGGTTCCTGATCCTGGCTTCGTCTGACTACCCTTCTGGCTCCTGACCTCTGGCTTCGCAAGACCCTGCTCCGGTTTAGCCATCCGTTTGGACTTTTGCTTACAGCTTGATTTGCAATAAAGCCTTCTTATTTCCACGTATCTCTTGTTGTACGTCTGGTTCATGGTTCCTTGACATTAGGACCAAGCCATGAATTCTGACGGTACAGGGCCATCCTCGCTACCTACGCTGGTTGCCAGACTTGATCAGCAGGATCACCTGTTGGGTCTGTTCGCTGTGGCGTTGCAAACCCTGCTTGAACGCACGGCTCATTTCGCTTCCGTTGCCGATGGGTCGGTTGTCGCTCCTGGGCCCGCTCCTACTGCCGCTCCGGTTGTTGCGCCAGAGTCTACCCCGACACCTGTTGCTGCGCCTGCGGTGTCTCGGGGTATGACCGGTTCTGCCCCCCTTCCACAGCGCTTTGGGGGAGAGCCAACTCAGTGCCGAGGTTTCCTTAACCAGGTGGGCATTTATTTCGAGTTGCTGCCACATGCCTTTCCTACTGAGAGATCAAAGGTGGGCTTCTTGATCTCGCTGCTCTTGGACAAGGCCTTGGCCTGGGCCAGCCCTTTATGGGAGAACAACAATCCGGTGGTTGCCGAGTTTTCCGGTTTTGTTGCTTCTCTTCGGAAGGTATTCGATGTGCCGGCTCGTGCTGCCTCTGCTGCGAAGCTCCTTATGTCCATCAGACAGGGTTCACGATCCGTAGCTGAATACGCCATTGAGTTTCGTACCCTGGCAGCAGAGGTGGGCTGGAATAATGAGGCTCTGGTCGCTGCTTTCTCTCATGGTCTCTCGGATGCCTTGAAGGATGAGGTTGCAGCTAAGGACCTACCAGTGGAGCTCGAGTCTCTTATTTCTTTCCTGATTTTGATTGACACCAGACTCAGGGAGAGACCTTCCTTTAAGGAGAGCCTGCGGAGGTCTTCTAACAGATTGGCGCCTACGTTTGCTGTCCCACCCGTGCCTCCCTCTCCTCCCACGCCTCCTGGGGATGACTTGTCTGGGGGTGAACCCATGCAGCTGGGGTTTGCTCGCCTGTCCGAGGGGGAGAGGGTACTCCGGAGACGCGAGGGCCGATGCATGTACTGTGGTCTCGGTGGGCATTTTCGGTTGGCATGTCTGAACCGTCCGGGAAACGCTCGCACCTGAGATCCTGTCGGGGGCAGATCTTGGGTGGAGTCTCCTCGTCCCCGGTTTCCCGTGTTGACAAACCACTGATTACTGTTGTCCTCTCCTGGGTCGGGGGCTCGGTGACGACCCAGGCGTTGGTGGACTCTGGTGCTGGTGGTTTGTTCATTGATAGTGTGTTCGCTGCCGCCAATTCCATTCCTCTGCAGCCTCGAGGTTCCCCACTGGCTCTTGAGGCGATAGACGGCAGACCCCTTCTGCCGCCACACGTGACTCATGAGACCCTTCCAGTGGGGATAGCCATTGGTGCCGTTCACAGAGAGTCGGTCTGTCTCCAGGTGATTTCGTCTCCACACTACTCGGTGGTCTTGGGGTACCCCTGGCTCCAGAGGCATAATCCGACTTTCGATTGGAGATCGGCCGAGATCCTCTCGTGGTCACCGCAGTGTGGGGCTAGTTGCATCCATGGGCCTGTCAAGTTGCTGTGTACTTCCTCGGACTCTCTGTTGCCTCCTGAATACGAAGAGTACCGGGATGTATTCGATAAGGTGCGCGCGGTTGCCCTACCTCCGCACCGCCCATACGATTGTGCCATAGAGTTACAATCTGGTGCCGTTCCTCCTCGTGGCAAGGTCTATCCACTGTCGGTAGCGGAGAATGAGGCCATGGAGGAGTACGTGAGGGAGGCGCTTTCACGCGGACACATCCGCAAATCCTCGTCCCCGGCAGGGGCTGGATTTTTCTTTGTGAAAAAGAAGGGCGGTGAGTTGAGGCCTTGCATCGATTACAGGGGTCTCAATCGCATCACGATCAAGAACGCTTACCCGATACCCTTGATTTCCGAGCTGTTCGATCGCCTCAAAGGGGCCACGGTCTTTACCAAACTCGACCTGAGGGCGGCATATAACCTGGTAAGGATCAAGGCGGGCGATGAGTGGAAGACCGCGTTTAACACCAGGACCGGTCATTATGAATCCTTGGTTATGCCCTTTGGGTTGTGCAATGCGCCCGCAGTCTTCCAGGAATTCATCAACGATGTTTTCCGTGACCTGTTGCAGCAGTGTGTGGTGGTCTATTTGGATGACATCTTGGTATATTCTGAATCCATGGAGGCCCACATTATGGATGTCAGACGAGTGTTGCAACGGTTACGAGAGAACAGGCTGTTCGGTTAGCTTGAGAAATGCGAATTTCACCGATCCCAGGTAACCTTCTTAGGTTACATCATTTCCGCTGAGGGGTTCTCCATGGATCCTGAGAAGGTTTCGGCTGTCTTACAGTGGCCCCAGCCCAGTGGTCTTCGTGCCCTGCAGCGCTTTTTGGGCTTCGCCAATTATTATCGGAAGTTCATCAGGGACTTTTCTATGCTAGCCAAGCCTCTCACGGATCTGACCAGGAAGGGCAGTAATTTCCAGGTCTGGCCGCTCGAGGCCATCCGAGCTTTTGAGGCTCTAAAGTCCGCCTTTGTGTCGGCTCCGATTCTGTCGCATCCCAACCCTGGGTTGCCCTTTGTCCTCGAGGTGGACGCGTCTGAGACGGGAGTAGGCGCCCTTCTGTCTCAGCGTAGAACACCAGAGGGTCCTCTGCTTCCTTGTGGGTTTTACTCCCGGAAACTGTCTTCCGCGGAGTGCAACTATCAGATTGGTGACAGGGAGTTATTGGCCATCGTGCAGGCCCTTAAAGAATGGAGGCACTTGCTCGAGGGTTCGGTGGTTCCGGTTCTCATCCTGACGGACCACAAGAATCTGACCTACCTTTCTGAGGCCAAGAGATTGACACCACGTCAGGCCAGATTGCCTTGTTCTTGTCACGTTTTAATTACGTGGTCTCCTACCTACCCGGTTCCAAGAACATCAGAGCGGATGCCTTATCACGGCAGTACTCCGAGCTGTCCGGGGAGGAGTCGATTCCGACTTCGGTCATACCTCCGAATCAGATCCTGGCCGCCATTCGCACCAGCCTGACCTCTCCCCTGGGTGAGCAGATTTTGGCGGCTCAATCTGGTGCTCCCTCTGGGAGACCCAACGGCAGATGTTTTGTGCCTGAGGAGTTGCGCACTCGGTTGTTGCGAACCTACCATAACTCCAAGGCCGCGGGGCATCCTGGAAAGAATCAGCTGTCCTGGGCTGTTTCACGTCTGTTCTGGTGGCCTTCTCTACGTTCCGACATCGCCGCATATGTAGCGGCATGCTCCGTTTGTGCCCAGAGTAAGTCCCCTCGGCACCTTCCGTTGGGCCTTTTGCAACCCATAGCCACCGGGGAGCGTCCATGGTCACACCTGGGGATGGATTTCATTGTGGACCTCCCTGCATCCCGAGGCCATACGGTCATTCTCATGATAGTGGATCGGTTTTCCAAAATGTGCCACTGTGTACCTCTCAAGAAGTTACCCTCTGCACAAGAGTTGGCCTCGATTTTCGCCAGGGAGGTCTTCCGGTTGCACGGTTTGCCCAAGGAGATTGTGTCGGATCGGGGGAGTCAGTTTGTGTCCAGGTTCTGGCGCGCCTTTTGCTCCCAGTTGGGGATTCATCTCTCTTTCTCCTCGGCCTACCACCCTCAGTCCAATGGGGCCGCAGAACGATCCAATCAGGCCTTGGAGCAATTCCTTCGTTGCTATGTCTCCGATCACCAAGACAATTGGGTTGACCTCCTGCCTTGGGCTGAGTTTGCCAGGAACACGGCGGTGAACTCTTCCTCTGGGACGTCTCCCTTCATGGCCAATTATGGGTTCCAACCTGCCGTGTTACCGGAGGTATTCTCTCCCCAGGATATTCCGGCTGTGGAGGATCACCTTTCCGTCCTACGTGCTTCTTGGGTACAGATCCAGAGGTCCCTTGAGGTCTCTGCGCAGCGCCAGAGACTCCAGGCTGATCGCAGACGAGCGCCCGCTCCTTCCTACCAGGTCGGAGACCGTGTATGGTTGTCCACCCGCAACCTCAACCTTCGAGTGCCCACTCCCAAGCTGGCGCCTCGCTTTGTTGGTCCCTTCCGAGTGCTTCGCAGGGTAAACCCGGTAGCCTATGCCCTTGCGCTTCCTCCTGGCATGCGGATCTCCAACGTGTTTCATGTCTCCCTGTTGAAGCCATTGGTGTGTAATCGTTTCACTTCCTCGGTTCCTCGGCCTCGTCCGGTCCAAGTGGGCAATCGTGAGGAGTATGAGGTGAGCAATATCCTGGACTAACGCCTGGTCCGCGGTCGGTTGCAGTTTTTGGTCCATTGGCGTGGTTATGGTCCAGAGGAGCGTTCCTGGGTTCCCTCCGCAGATGTCCATGCTCCTGCCTTGCTCCGAGCCTTCCACGCACGCTTCCCTCAGAAACCGTTCCTTACTCCGCGGAGGAGGGGCCCTTGAGGGGGAGGTACTGTCATGGTCTTACCTTCTTGCTGTTCTCCTTCGTTTGACATGTGCTGGCGGCCATCTTGGTTTCTGGGTTTCTTGTAGCCTCCCACCCTGCGGCTTCTCCTTCCCACTGGGAGGAGCTGGATGCCTAGCTCATATATATAGGAGGTCAGTGGCTTCAGTTCCTTGCTTGGTCCTCCTGTGTGCACATGCTTCTAAGACTGCTGCTGCTTCTGGTTCCTGATCCTGGCTTCGTCTGACTACCCTTCTGGTTCCTGATCCTGGCTTCGTCTGACTACCCTTCTGGCTCCTGACCTCTGGCTTCGCAAGACCCTGCTCCGGTTTAGCCATCCGTTTGGACTTTTGCTTACAGCTTGATTTGCAATAAAGCCTTCTTATTTCCACGTATCTCTTGTTGTACGTCTGGTTCATGGTTCCTTGACAGATAGTCAAGGTACGTGGATATGCATACCTCCACCATTCGGATCTATGCATAGGCTAAGCAGCCAGGGAAAGTGCCAGGTCTTCTACAGGGGTCTCCCTTTTGTTCCTTAGCTGTTGGATCCAGCGAGTCATTTATGCATGTTGTTTTGCCTTGTTACCTGTACACATTCCGTGACATTATAAGCCGCCAAAACCGTCTTAAGCATGGATCTGGTTTCACTTTTGGCTGAACGCCTCCAGGGTCTTTCATTGGAGGTAGCTGACCTCCGTAAGACTTTTTCTCAGCTTCAAGTGACCGGTTCAGCTTGCGTTCATGGAGCTTGTTCTGAGCCTAAGATCTCGCTCCCGGATACGTTCTCCGGGGGTAGTGAGAATTTTGTGCGTTTTAGAGAGGCTTGCAAACTCCATTTTCGCCTTCTTCCCCTTTCCTCTGGAGATGAGGAACGGAGGGTGGGGATCATTATATCGCTGCTCAGAGGTAACGCTCAGTCCTGGGCCTTTTCGCTGCCGGAGGGGGCACGGCCTCTCCGTTCAGTGGATGAATTCTTTTTAGCCCTGGGTCAGATATATGATGATCCGGATCGTATTGCTCTGGCGGAGTCTAGACTACGTCTCTTATGCCAGGGTAAACAATCCGCAGAAATATACTGCTCAGAATTTCAGAGATGGGCAGCTGATACTGGTTGGAATGATGCTGCACTCCGAAGTCAATTTTGGCATGGTCTTTCAGAGGGATTGAAAGATGCATTTGCCTTTCATGAAAGGCCTATTTCTTTGGACTCTGCTATGTCTCAGGCCGTTCGTATTGACAGGCGTCTTAGAGAGAGAGGAGAGATCTCTCCTTCATGTCATACTCGGTCCCAGGACAGTGCAGCGGTCCCATTCTGTGCGCAGGGGTCTCAGTCGCTGTCAGCCCCTTCTGAGCAGGAGCCCATGCAGCTGGGGTTGATTGCTTCTGACAATAGAAAATTCAGCCTGCATGGGACGGTTTGTTTTTGTTGTGGAGGTATTAATCATTTGGCAAATATTTGTCCTTCTAGGAGATTCAGGCAGTTCTCTGGGTATAATAAAGAAACAAAGAGGAAAAAATCTTTGAAAAATGTTCCGTCTGTTACTATTGGCAGGGTTGAGGCGGAAATTGAAGGTTTTCCGTTTGCTTGTAGTTCCCGTTTTGTCCTGCCGGCTAGGGTGGCGCTAGAGAGCAAGAACATTTTTTGTGAGATTTTTGTGGATAGTGGAGCAGCGGTCAATCTCATTGATAATCAATTTGCGATAACTCATGGTTTCCAGGTGTGCGCTTTGAGAAAGGATATTCCTGTGTTTGCTATCGATTCCGCTCCACTTTCTCAGAAATCATTAAAGGGCATAGTTCACAATATCCGTTTGATTGTGAGTGATGCTCATGTTGAGGATGTGTCATGTTTCGTCCTTAGCGGTTTGCCCACCCCTCTGGTGTTGGGGCTGCCCTGGCTCACTAAGCATAACCCCACCATTGATTGGCAAGCGAAGCAAATAAATGGTTGGAGTGACTTTTGCAGAGAGAATTGCCTCATGACATCTGTTTCTGAGGTTGCTACTAAGACTATACCATCTTTTCTCTCTGAATTTTCGGATGTCTTCTCTGAGAGTGGAGTTCAGGATTTGCCCCCGCACAGGGAGTACGATTGCCCTATTAATCTCATCCCAGATGCCAAGCTGCCTAAATCTCGTTTATACAATCTTTCCCAACCTGAGAGGATCGCTATGCGTGCTTATATCTCTGAGAGTCTGAGAAAGGGACACATACGACCCTCGAAGTCACCTGTTGCCGCTGGTTTTTTCTTTGTTAAGAAAAAAGATGGTTCTTTAAGACCTTGTCTGGATTTCAGGGAGCTGAACAATATCACAATTCGTGACCCTTATCCGCTTCCTCTGATCCCGGACCTATTTAACCAGGTTGTTGGGGCTAAAGTATTTTCCAAATTAGATTTAAGAGGGGCATACAACCTGGTCAGGGTCAGAGAAGGGGACGAATGGAAGACGGCCTTCAATACCCCTGAGGGCCATTTTAAAAACTTGGTTATGCCTTTTGGTTTGATGAATGCCCCAGCCGTTTTTTCAGCATTTCGTGAACAGCATTTTTTATCATTTGATGGGAAAATTTGTATTGGTGTATTTGGATGACATTTTGATTTTTTCTCCCGATTTCAAAACTCATAAGGAACATTTACGTCAGGTCTTGCTCATTCTGCGGGAGAATAAATTACATGCGAAACTGGAAAAATGTGTGTTTGCGGTTCCAGAAATTCAATTTCTGGGGTTTCTTCTCTCCGCTTCTGGTTTTCGCATGGACCCCGAGAAGGTCCGCGCTGTGCTTGAGTGGGAGCTTCCTGAGAATCAAAAGGCGCTGATGCGTTTTTTGGGCTTTGCCAATTATTACAGGAAGTTCATTTTGAATTATTCTTCTATTGTTAAACCACTCACTGATATGACCAGAAAGGGGGTAGATTTTTCTTCTTGGTCAGTAGAGGCGCGTAAGGCTTTTTCTGATATCAAGGAGAGTTTTGCTTCCGCTCCCATCTTGGTGCAACCTGATGTTTCGTTACCCTTCATAGTTGAGGTTGATGCTTCTGAGGTGGGTGTGGGGGCGGTCTTGTCTCAGGGTTCCTCTCCTGCCAATTGGCGACCGTGTGCCTTTTTCTCAAGAAAACTCTCCTCCGCAGAGAGAAATTACGATGTGGGAGATAGGGAATTGTTGGCCATCAAGTTGGCTTTTGAGGAATGGCGCCATTGGCTAGAGGGAGCCAGACACCCTATTACCGTATTTACTGACCATAAAAATCTGGCCTACTTGGAGTCAGCCAAGTGTCTGAACCCGAGACAGGCCAGATGGTCGTTGTTCTTTTCTAGGTTTAATTTTGTTGTCACGTTCCGCCCTGGAGTTAAGAATGTGAAGGCAGATGCCCTGTCACGTTGTTTTCCGGGAGGCGGGAATTTTGAAGACCCGGGTCCCATTTTGGCTGAAGGTGTGGTGGTCTCTGCTCTTTTTCCTGAATTGGAGGCAGAGGTGCAGGCAGCCCAGTCAGAGGCTCCTGATCTTTGTCCTCCTGGGAGGTTGTTTGTGCCTCTCGCTTTAAGACACAAGATTTTTAAAGAACACCACGATACGGTCCTTGCTGGGCACCCGGGGGTAAGAGCCACACTGGATCTCATCGCTCGGAGATTCTGGTGGCCTGCGCTTCGTAAGTCGGTTGAGGGTTTTGTGGCAGCCTGCGAGACTTGCGCTCGTGCCAAAGTCCCTCATTCACGGCCATCAGGTCCTCTCCTTCCCTTACCCATTCCTTCCCGTCCTTGGACACATCTGTCCATGGACTTCATAACGGACCTGCCTCGTTCCTCGGGGAAGACTGTGATTCTGGTGGTGGTGGACCGTTTTAGCAAAATGGTGCATTTCATCCCTTTTCCTGGTTTGCCCAATGCTAAGACGCTGGCGCAGGCATTTGTTGATCACATTGTCAAATTGCACGGTATTCCTTCAGACATAGTCTCTGATAGGGGCACGCAGTTTGTTTCCAGATTCTGGAAGGCTTTCTGTTCTCGCTTGGGGGTTCGGTTGTCATTCTCTTCTGCTTTCCACCCGCAGTCGAATGGTCAGACAGAGCGCGTCAATCAGAATCTGGAGACATATCTGCGTTGTTTTGTGGCGGAGAATCAAGAGGATTGGTGTTCTTTTTTGTCCCTTGCTGAGTTTGCTTTAAATAACCGTCGTCAGGAGTCCTCTGATAAGTCACCATTTTTTGGTGCATATGGGTTTCATCCACAGTTTGGGACTTTCTCGGGAGAGGGGTCTTCTGGTTTACCTGATGAGGACAGATTCTCCTGGTCTTTGTCATCTATTTGGCAAAAGATTCAAAATATTGAATAATCTAAAGAGCATGAGTGAGAGATATAAGCGTGTGGCTGATAAGAGACGTGTGCTTGGTCCGGACCTGAATGTTGGTGATCCGGTGTGGTTGTCTACCAAGAATATCAAATTGAAGGTTCCCTCCTGGAAGTTGGGTCCTAGGTTTATTGGGCCTTACAAAATCCTGTCTGTCATCAATCCTGTTGCATACCGTCTTGATCTTCCTCAGACTTGGAAGATCCATAATGTTTTTCATAAGTCCTTATTGAAACCTTATGTTCAACCCATTGTACCCTCGCCTTTGCCTCCTCCTCCGATTATGGTTGATGGGAATCTTGAATTTCAGGTCTCTGGGATTGTGGATTCTCGTCTTGTCCGCGGTTCTCTTCAGTACCTTGTTCACTGGGAGGGGTATGGTCCTGAGGAGAGGATGTGGGTCCCAGTGACGGACATTAAAGCCTCTCGTCTCATCAGGGCTTTCCATAGGTCCCATCCTGAGAAGGTGGGTTCTGAGTGTCCGGAGTCCACTCGTAGAGGGAGGGGTACTGTCACAACCAGACAGCTGAGAAGCTCTGACAGAGGCCTTTCAGAACCTCCTCTTTGAGTTTCTGTGTTGTGGTATTCAGCTCCTCCTCTCCTTAGCCTCTCTCAGCTGTCATGTGTTGGACTAATTGCTTCCCTTTAAATTCTTCCCCAGAAGGCTTTTCTGGGCGGCTTATATTTCTTCCTGGAGTATGTGTGCATGCCCATCTGGTTCTCCTCTCCTCTACAAAGTTAAGTGTTATACTGTTATCTGTTATTTTCTGTTTGCTGGATCCCAGGTGACCCTGACTCCCTCCGTGTCTGGTGTAGGGAGCCGGTGGTCGTGTCCCCTCACTATTGTAGGGTGTTCAGGGGTTAGATAGTCAAGGTACGTGGATATGCATACCTCCACCATTCGGATCTATGCAGAGGCTAAGCAGCCAGGGAAATTGCCAGGTCTTCTACAGGGGTCTCCCTTTTGTTCCTTAGCTGTTGGATCCAGCGAGTCATTTATGCATGTTGTTTTGCCTTGTTACCTGTACACATTCCGTGACAACTACCTTTCTTGTGAATGGGCACAACATTTGCTAATTTCCAATCTTCTGGGACGACTCCTGTTGCCAGTGATTGGTTAAATAAATCTGTTAATGGTTTTGCTAGTTCACCGCTGAGCTCTTTTAATAGCTTTGGGTGTAGCCCATCAGGCCCCTGTGACTTATTTGTATTAATTTTAGACAGTTGACTTAGAACCTCTTCCTCTGTAAAGACACATGCATCAAAAGATTTATTAGTCTTCTTTCCTAACTGAGGTCCTTCTCCTTCATTTTCCTTTGTAAAAACTGAACAGAAGTATTCATTGAGGCAGTCAGCTAGTTCTTTATCTTCTTCCATATACCTTCCTTCTTTTGTTTTTAATTTGGTAATTCCTTGTTTTAGTTTCCTTTTTTCATTTATGTATCTGAAGAGTGCCTTATCGCCTTTTTTTACTGACTGAGCTAATTTCTCTTCTGCCTGTGCTTTAGAAGCTCTTATAACTTGTTTGGCCTCTCTCTGTCTAATCTTATAAATTTGCCTGTCATCCTCGTTTTTTTTTTTTTTTTTATAATTCCTAAATGCTTTCTTTTTGTTTTTAATGATTTTTGCCACTTATGCCGAGTACCACAGTGGTCTCTTCCTTTTTTTGCTTTTACTGACAAGCCTAATGCAATTTTCTGTTGCCTTCAATAGTGCCACTTTTAAGTAGTCCCATTTTTCCTGGACTCCAATGAAACTGTTCCAGTCTGATAGGGACTCGTATACCACTAATCTAATTTTAGAAAAGTCAGTTTTTCTAAAATCTAAAACTTTTGTTTTTGTGTGGTGTGACTCAGTCACTGTACTTATAGTAAACCACACTGACTGGTGATCACTAGATCCCAAGCTTTCCCCTACAGTAATATCAGATACCAAATTCCCATTTGTGAATACTAAATCTAAAATGGCCTCCTTCCGGGTTGGCTCCTCCACTACTTGCTGTAGAGATAATGCCAGTAGGGAATTTAGAATATCTGTACTCCTGGCAGAACTAGCTATTTTGGTTTTCCAGTTTACATCTGGAAGATTGAAGTCTCCCATAATGATAACTTCCCCCTTCAATGTCATTTTAGCTATTTCCTCAACTAGTAGATCATCTAATTCTTTGACTTGGCTAGGTGGTCTATATATCGCACCTACACGAGTTACCTTATGATTATCAAGCTGCAAGGTAACCCAAACTGACTCTAAATTGTTCTCGCTAACTTGTATTAAATTAGATTTAATCTATCTTTCACATACAGGGCCACCCCTCCCCCCTTCTTGCCTTCTTGGTCTTTCGTGTATAGAGAGTACCCTGGTATTGATATATCCCAGTCATTTTTCCCCTTGAACCATGTCTCAGTAACAGCCACTACATCTATATTCTCAGATGCCATTATAGCCTCAGGTTAATTGATCTTATTCCCTAGACTGCGAGCATTTGTAGACAAGACTCTGAGCTTGTAATTTCTTAACCTTTGTGCTACTGGCCTCTTCTGGCATTGTCCTGGGGGGCAGTTGGACTGCTGGATTATCACTCTTTTGCCCCCCTTTCCTAGTTTAAATGCTTTTTAGCAAATATTTGGAACTGTTCACCGAGGACATTCGTTCCCTTGAGAGAAAGATGCAAACCATCTTTCTTGTACAGTTCTTTTCCATTCCAACAAGAGCTAACATGAGAGACAAAGCCAAACCCTTGGTTCAGACACCACTCACCAAGCCATACATTGAATTCCTTAATGCGCATCTTCCTGTCATGCTGAATGTTATGCACAGGCAAAACTGCAGAGAATGAAACAGTTGATGCAACCTCCCGTATATCCTTTCCAAGTGTGTGAAAAGCTTCTTTCACCTTTGAAACCTCATTGCAAGCCAGATCGTTTGTCCCAAGATGGAGAATAACATCCACTTCCCTTTCCTGCTTTGCTTGCCTAACAATATTAAGAATCCGTTGTCTATCCCTGCTAGCGGTAGCACCAGGGAGACATCTCACAACACCATTCTCCTCAAACTTCACACCTCTTATGATGGAATCGCCCACCAACAGCTGCTTACTATCAATCCTCCCCTTCTTCTTTTTGTCTTTGGCTGCAGTCTTACATACTTTAGGCATGGGAGATGATTGTTTCTCACCCACTGTGCTTGAGCCATCCTCCATGTTGCTCTTGCACTCTGAAAGTGCTGCAAATGAATTATGGAGAGCCACAGACTGTGGGACATGCCTTCTATCCACAACTCTCAGTCTACCAGAACCTACAGTAACCCATCTTCCATTTCTAGGGGGCCTCTGTGGCAGTGGCATTGCAATGTTCTCAGCCTGAGTTTGTTTAGTGGTTAATTTAAAAATCTCATATTTCAAAAAGGTAATTTCCTGCTGCATTATGGAGAGCTGTCTACAGATCAGACAGTATCCAAACCTCTGAAGAGTGGAACCTGAAATAAAAGCAAAACAATTCCTGCACAGAACCAGGTCTGCCATTGTACAGAGGGCAAAGATTTTAAACAAACAAATCTTACTTGTTTAGATTGTATCCAGATTACCTCCTGAGTATCTCCTGAATATCTCCAATGCTCTTGTAGATCAGCTCTTGGTAAAGCAGTCTCTTTTGAAACACAGTGTCTGAGTATTCACCAGAAACACCACTGAAGTTCTGCTACAGTGGAAAAACTCTGAGTTAGATTAAGTTAGTCTCCTGAATATCTCCAATGCTCTTGTAGATCAGCTCTTGGTAAAGCAGTCTTGGAAAAGCAGCAAGCTATAATTAGCAAGCTAATACTGTGTGGATATATACAGGTCCTTCTAAAAAAATTTGCATATTGTGATAAAGTTCATTATTTTCTGTAATGTACTGATAAACATTAGACTTTCATATATTTTAGATTCATTACACACCAACTGAAGTAGTTCAAGCCTTTTATTGTTTTAATATTGATGATTTGGGCATACAGCTCATGAAAACCCAAAATTCCTATCTAAAAAAATTAGCATATCATGAAAAGGTTCTCTAAATGAGCTATTAACATAATCATCTGAATCAACTAATTAACTCTAAACACATGCAAAAGATTCCTGAGGCTTTTAAAAACTCCCAGCCTGGTTCATTACTCAAAACCGCAATCATGGGTAAGACTGCCGACCTGACTGCTGTCCAGAAGGCCATCATTGACACCCTCAAGCAAGAGGGTAAGACACAGAAAGAAATTTCTGAACGAATAGGCTGTTCCCAGAGTGCCTTATCAAGGCACCTCAGTGGGAAGTCTGTGGGAAGGAAAAAGTGTGGCAGAAAACGCTGCACAACGAGAAGAGGTGACCGGACCCTGAGGAAGATTGTGGAGAAGGACCGATTCCAGACCTTGGGGGACCTGCGGAAGCAGTGGACTGAGTCTGGAGTAGAAACATCCAGAGCCACCGTGTACAGGCGTGTGCAGGAAATGGGCTACAGGTGCCGCATTCCGCAGGTCAAGCCACTTTTGAACCAAAAACAGCGGCAGAAGCGCCTGACCTGGGCTACAGAGAAGCAGCACTGGACTGTTGCATGTCATTCGGAAATCAAGGTGCCAGAGTCTGAAGGAAGACTGGGGAGAGGGAAATGCCAAAATGCATTGTCAGGTCCAGTGTCAAGTACCCACAGTCAGTGATGGTCTGGGGTGCCATGTCAGCTGCTGGTGTTGGTCCACTGTGTTTTATCAAGGGCAGGGTCAATGCAGCTAGCTATCAGGAGATTTTGGAGCACTTCATGCTTCCATCTGCTGAAAAGCTTTATGGAGATGAAGATTTCATTTTTCAGCACGACCTGGCACCTGCTCACAGTGCCAAAACCACTGGTAAATGGTTTACTGACCATGGTATTACTGTACTCAATTGGCCTGCCAACTCTCCTGACCTGAACCCCATAGAGAATCTGTGGGATATTGGGAAGAGAAAGTTGAGAGACGCAAGACCCAACACTCTGGATGAGCTTAAGGCCGTTATCGAAGAATCCTGGGCCTCCATAACACCTCAGCAGTGCCACAGGCTGATTGCCTCCATGCCACGCCGCATTGAAGCAGTCATTTCTGCAAAAGGATTCCCGACCAAGTATTGAGTACATAACTGAACATAATTATTTGAAGGTTGACTTTTTTTGTATTAAAAACACTTTTCTTTTATTGGTCGGATGAAATATGCTAATTTTTTGAGATAGGAAATTTGGGTTTTCATGAGCAGTATGCCAAAATCATCAATATTAAAACAATAAAAGGCTTGAGCTACTTCAGTTGGTGTGTAATGAATCTAAAATATATGAAAGTCTAATGTTTATCAGTACATTACAGAAAATAATGAACTTTATCACAATATGCTAATTTTTTTAGAAGGACCTGTATATACACACACTCCCACAAAGGCTCCTCCCCAACAGCAAATTAACACCGTACTCGCCTATGCTCATTTGCAATCAGACAATAGAGATACCTGTCTAGCAAATTCCTTACCTTTTTTGAAACACAGTGTCTGAGTATTCACCAGAAACACCATTGAAGTTCTGCTCTTTTGAAACACAGTGTCTGAGTATTCACCAGAAACACCATTGAAGTTCTGCTACAGTGGAAAAACTCTGAGTTAGATTAAGTTAGTCTCCTGAATATCTCCAATGCTCCTGTAGATCAGCTCTTGGTAAAGCAGTCTTGGAAAAGCAGCAATCTTAAAGGGGTTCTCTAGTTTCATAATATTTTTGTCTGCCCAAAGTACACAAAAACAGAATTTTTCCCCTATATATCTTTTCTTCATGTCAGCACTTTCCATCCCCTTCTTTTCTGCATCACATCATCTGGGCAGGTTGCCATGCAGAAACTGCAGTTTTCCTCTACCTTCTGCTCGGTTTTCTAACCAAAACCAGCATGCTTTGCTCTGTAATGTTTCTCAGGAATTGCTCCACCTACCACGCTGTTGGGGTTTGATTGGAAAAACAAGCAGGAAGCTAATGAAAACAGGAAGATCTGCATAACGTATAACATGGGTCTGTGCTGCTCCACACCACAGGAAGATAAGAGTCACAAATATGATTAATAAAAAAATATAGAAAAATTCGCAAGGAGATGATTCTCTACAGCTGGAGACAATATTGTTGTTCACCGCTTCATCTGTATTGCGGTCTAAGGCATCCAAACTTTTTTCCCAGGCTTGCACCACTAACATCCCTAATTAACAAAAAAAAGGAGGGATCAACCCAAGATAGTGTAGCACCACATCAAATCATAAAATTCCAATGATTTTAAAGAGTAGTTTAAAACATGCACATCAATAAGAGCGACATTTTTAGTGTATGTCCCGACCTTAGGTCAATCGTAGACATTTAATCCTCCAAATGCTGTGGTCAAATGTGACTATGGCATTTGTGAGGTAAAGATGCGAGACTCGTATGCCCCCACGCCCGTAATAGCTTCATCCGGCTGAGATCGGGGAAGCTGTTACGTTACAGTGATAGCAGCCTCCAAAACCTATCACTGGAATATTCCAATAAAAGCCTGCAGGTTACAGCACTATATTGGAATACAGTGAATGGAGTGTCCTGTGATGGATAAATATCCACCAGGGAATACAATTGGCAATCTAATGATTGCTGGTTATAGTCACTTATGGTGACTTAAATAAAGTTAAAAAAATAAATAAATAAATATATACATTCAATTCATAAAAATAAAAAATACATTTTTTTTTACAAAGTCTTTATTTTTCTCTCAGTATTAAAACACAAAATAAACTATACAAGTGTGGTATCATTGTAATCGTTCTGAGTTTCTGACCTGACGAATATACATAACAGGTCAATTTTATTGCATAGGGAGTGCCATAAAAACAAAATCCATAAAACTGTGGTGGAAATGCGTTTTTTTCCAATTCCACAATATTTGGAATTTTTTTCCAGCTTCCACAAAACCATGCTATATTAAATGGTGCCATTAGAAAGTAAAACTGTCACGGATGAGGTATAGGAGGAAACACCACACTGACAACCAGGAGGGAAAGGGAAAGCCACTAGGCCTCAACGCTAGGGAAAGGAAAAGGTCACCTCTTAGAGAACCCTACTCCTGGCCCTGACTCCTAACCGTATTGGCACGCCTTGAAGGTAGGAATGCCCATACCCTGGAACCTGGGACCTTGGAAACCCTAAAGAGCCCTAAGGATATTGGCAGGCTGAGACAACCCGTTCCTTTCCTGATGAAGAAACAAGCATCTTCCTGAGGCCTATCAATGTGACAAGCGGTCATAAGACCAAAAAAATCCCTGTAGGGGTCTCTAACTGATATTAAAATTATATCTTTATTAATTAATAGCTAAAAATAGTGAAACACAAATTCTAATAAGGGAAATTGGTTTAAAACTGTCAGATTACGATGGAGATGATTTATATATATTCGTCTCCTGTAATAAACTATCTGCTGTTGCTAGGGTTAGCAACGGCTGTGGGATAGTTACATGGAGTATATGCTGATCTGTATTCCTGTCAAGGCATTTAATACAGGAATATCCTCAATGTAGGGATTCAATGGAATGTAATCATATGTGACCAATTCGACCCAGGGTGTATATAACTAACACTATATTTTCAGCCCCTCATTGGTGGGCCAGTTGGGATAAATAACTTTTTATTTCATGTAGATTGTGCTATAACACTCAGTGCACCGTGTTCATACCCAGTAACCACTTATTTACTGGACTGTTTGTCTCAACCCTTCAGACGCCGCAGTGTTGAGCTATCACTCATTGTCTTGGAGGAGGTTATGTATTGTTGCAAAGACTGGCAATATTGTACACCAGTCAGCACAAACTCTCTCTCATGTGTGCTGGCAGTTGATTGATATCACAGTAGCTGAGTGCTAATAGTCACTATTTGTATACAATTCCCTCTGGAGTCCTCCTGTTGTTACAATGCAGCTATGCTGAGACTTGCTGAATTATAACATAGCGCCTTGGCAGGCACCCGCTGGCTGGTCTAAAATATCCTGTATTCACCTGCTATTGCTGTCTCTGTAACCTGTCTAAAAACTATGCGCTAACCTATGGCACCCCTCCCGACATGTTTCGCCACTGCTGTGGCTTCGTCAGAGGAAGTGGGGTCCTGAGGTCTAGTAACAACCAACAAGGAAGGGAAAAAAAATACAAACAAATGCGACACTTTACTTCTGTAGTGAGATGGACGAGCAGAAACTCCAGAGAGGACAACACACCAGCTCTTCCAAAACCAAATGAAGCTATCTTACCGCACAGTCAGAAGGGTGGGGTAAGACTAAATAGGGTAGAAGCAATGACTACTAAGTTACACCTGAAACAAGGGGTGTGGTCATAAACAACAACACTGAATCAAGAGTAATCAAAGGGGCTGTTAGATTCCTCCACGCTCTCCCAGTCTCCTTGATCTCCTAACATCTGTCACGGAAGGGACCGTGACAAAAACTTGACCCGCAATAAACAATCCCTCATATGATGTGAACAGAAAAATAAAAAAGTTATGGTTCTGGGAGCAGCAGAGTCCTATAGGGGTTAAAGGGTTACTTTTTAACCTTTTCTGCATGTAAACATCCTGCCAAGATGCAGCGAAGATGGAAAAAGGGGGAAGGAAAGTGCTGACTTGAAAAACAGGTATATAGGGTAAAGATATACATATTTTGAGGTACTTTGCAAAAATACAAAATATTAAATTCTGAAACCAGACAGCCCCATTAAAATACTTCCAACTGGATAGGAGATAACTATAACCAATTGGAATATTCTTGTAACCGTTCACAGTAACAGTAATTTTCGCCAGGGGTGCCCATACTTTTGCAAGCCACTGTTATCCTCAGGATCGGCATAATTTAGACTCCCGGACCCCCATCCCCCCCCACCCCCCGTTCAGCTGTTGGTTCTGTGGCTCTTGTGCTAGCACTGCATCCTCTTCAATGTTTACCTGCGCAAAATTTCCCCTGTAGCAGCGGTGCAGTGTAATTACAGCTTTCGCTCCCATTCACTTGAATGAAACAAACAGCTGTAATTACACTGCTACAAGGGAGATGGTGTGCAGGTAAACACTGAAGAAGATGTGGCGCTCGCATGAGCACCGTGGTCCCTTCATACATCTGATCAGCAGAGTCATCCATATTGTTCTAGTCAGACATCTTACATCTCTGTTTTAAAGAACTTAGTGAAGAAGTAACTTCACAAGCTTATAAATTATTATTATTATTTTCAGTAATTTTTCAGTAATTAGCAGACATTTTCAGTAATTAGTTATAGGAAATGTCTTCTAATAGGAATAACCAAGACTTAAAGGGGTTTTCAAGGTTCAGAGCTGAACCCGGACATACCCATAATTTAACCCAGGTAGCCCCCCTGGATCGCGCAGGGCAAGCGCTCTTTTATTTACAATAACACACTGCCGGGCGGAGGCTTTCACCCGGCAGTGTGTTCGGTGACGTCACCGGCTCTGATGGGCGGGCCCTAGCCTAGCCCCATGGAGAGCCCGGTTCGTCACTGGTACTCCAGAAAATGCCTTTGCCCTGCTCTGAACCCGGACAACCCCTTTAAAACTGACTTTAAAAAAAAAGAAAGGTAAAGTTGTGAGAAGGCAGCAGTGCTCGCCGGAACTCTGCTGCCTTCTCAAAGAGTTAATTGGTGGGCAGCCCAGGTGTAAGGCACTGATGATCTATACAGAGCATAGGTAATCAGTTAAAAAGTCTTGGAAAACCCCTTTAACGCATTCAATTAACCCTTCTAATACAGTGTTGATATATCACTATTGGGTTAAAATGATGTGTTTTGTGTAAAACATTTGAGAGAGTATGAGCAAAGAAAGAAGAAAGATTAAAAGGTTTTTGTTAGATGACTTCTAAGAGACTTTAATAGGTATTCACGTGTTGGATGTGAGGGAAAACATTGATCAAATCAAGAAATACAAAGGTGTAGCTTCCCTTATGCATAATAATGTTCTGATGCCATCACAGGCATGAATAATAATGTATCAATCTATGTACTGCAGTAGACTGTGGCATTTTAACGATGTGCCTTTGTCATTTTGGGTATAAAAATCTATTGTTTGAGAAAAATGTTACCAATCCAACATCTCCCTCTAGATTTATCTATCATCACACTGAATCCTAACATACGTCATTCCAATTCAATATAATTTTTTTTTTTTTAGGGACTTCACGTTTTGCTACATAAATTACAAAGTATAGCCAATTCCAATGAGAATCAGCCAGATTGGAAATGAGAGAAAGACGTCCCACTTGACCTCCAACTACGTCCACGACCGTACTGAAAACATGACAGTGCAAATTTGGGAAAGGGATGGTGGCAAGAGCCTCCAAGAAGATGAAGCTCATAATAATCATTTGGATATGTGCCTTTTGGGGAACATTTATGAAAACCAGGTGCACCAGTATTTTGGCGTCACAATATCACAAATGATGTCACATGCAGTACCTTGTGCAAAATTTCAGTGTTCGTACTTCCAGCCTTCACCACTTTTGAGGGCGAGTTATAACTTTTGACTTTTGAAAAGCTTGCAAAAAGGTCCAGAAAACCTGGAGAAGCATTTCTAGACAGAAGTATTAGACTCAAGCAAAAGTGACTACAAATATTCTCCTCATGATAAATTCCCCCCTTTCAGAAGGCTAAAAGAAGAAAATTTGCTAATGATGTTGGAGTACAATTCCCTCTGTATCCTTCTGACGAGATTGTAGATGGTCAATGTGTTTTTTATGGCAGCTAGAGGACTAATAAAGCCCTCCATGCCTGCCATTACTGTATGCCTATTAGACTCTGATAAACAAACAGACTAATGGCTTTCCTACTAGTTTTTTACTGACTGCCAATAATGCTTCAGTTAAACATTAAAGGGAGTCTGTCACCTCATTTTCACCAATACAACTAACAACACTGCCCCATAGAAGATTGCAAATGCTTTCCAAGCATACCTGTGTGCACTATGTGTCTGCATTCCATGTCCAGGAAAAGGCCCCTTTCACACGAGCAAGTTTTCTGCGTGGGTGCAATGCGTGACGTGAACGCACTGCATCCTGACCCATTCATTTCAATGGGTCTGTGTACATGAGTTTTTTTCAAGCATCAGTTCTGCGTTGTGTGAAAATCGCAGCAGGTTCTATATTCAGCGTTTTTCACGCAGCCCTGGCCCCATAGAAGTGAATATGGCTTCAGTGAAAAACGTATTGCATCCGGAAGCAAGTGTGGATGCAATGTGTTTTTCACTGATGATTGCTAAGAGATGTTGTTTGTAAACCTTCAGTTTTTTATAAAAAACTGAACGCAATAGCAGACAAAACTGACTGAACTTGTTTGCAAAATGGTGCGAGTTTCACTGAACGCACCCTGAAAGCATTCGGACCTGATCCGTCACGCTCGTGTGAAAGGGGCCTTATTCTGCTGAAAAACAGCTCCCAAGTGCCCAGCTGAAAATGAAAGTAAAAACAGCTTTCACTTCTGACTCGATTTCTAATGGCTATATGTTCTGATATAGTGGATATAATGCTGTGGTGTTCTCTGGTATAGTTTGAAAGGTTGGAATTCCAGCTTTCAAACAAGGTCATATTTCTAGCTGGTACCAATCCTAAGATATGAGAAGCTAAAGCAGCCCTCCCCTCTTCTGTCTGGTTTGTTTTGGGCACTTAGGAGCTGTTTTCCAGCAGAATAAGGCCTCATGCACACGACCGTATGTATTTTGTGGTCCGCAAAAAAAAATAAAAACAGACACGGAATGAAAATCGTTAATTTCTAAAGATAATTTGTTTTCCCTTAGTCCTAACAGTGGCACAGATGGGGTATTCTGCCCCTGTGGACTGGTTAGGACAGGTGGAAGTTTTAATGAAATAAAAGAACCAAACATATACACGCCCTCCCTGCCCCCAATAAAGAGGGGCGTGACCCTCAGGACATTGTGTAATTACAAGTAGACAAAAATAACCACAATTACGATAAAAAAAGGGGGGGAAATTTGTGTGCCACTGTTAGGACTAAGGGAAAACAAATTATCGTTAGGAATTAACGATTCCCTTACTTCCTAACCAGTGGCACAGATGGGGATTTAGCAAGTAGAAACCCCCATGGGAGGGTCCTCATGCCTGGCGGAAGAAAACACTGTCCGGCTAAATGAGAAATAACTATGTATTCTAGCATCCACTCTATAGTGTGAGATAAAAGTGGAGTGAGAACTCCAAGAAGCTGACTTACAGATCACGTCCAATGGGATCGAGCTTCTCTCTGCAAAAGAAGTGGCCACTGCTCGAGCAGAGTGGGCCCTTACAAATTTAGGGGGCTCCGAGCCCTGAGGACATATAAGACTCCCGAATTGCCTCTTTGATCCAACGACTAATGGAGGGCTTAGAGGCTTTCCTCCCCTTATGGGTACTGGAAAAAAGGATAAGGAGGTTTTCATCCTTCCTAAATACCCTGGAGCGTTCCAGGTAAATCCTAAGACATCTCGAAATGTCGAGGGTATGGAGGCCTCTTTTCTCAGAGGAGGGGGTGGAGCCAAAGTTGGCAGGGAGATAACCTGGTTGATATTGTCAAAGGAAGGGACCTTTGGAATGAAAGTAGGCAAAAATTTGAGAAGTACCCGATCCTGCAGGAACTTTGTATAAGGCTCAAAGGCAGAAAAAGCCTGGAGTTCCCCAACTCGCTTTGCAGAGGTAACAGCCTACAAGAAGGTGATCTTCCAGGTCAGGAACTTGAATCCCGCCTCCTCTAGGGGCTCAAAGGGGGGAGATGATAACCCCCTGAGCACGACCGATAAATCCCAAACAGGGATAGGTCTGATTACTGTAGGCTTTAATCTTGAGGCTGATTTCAGGAATATGTTGATAAGGGGGTCCTGAGAAACAGCTCTGTTGAGACAAGCAGAGATTGCTGAAATCTGCACTTTAAGGGTAGCGGGTGATAGCCCCCTGTCCAGACCGTCTTGTAGAAATTGGAGAATTATCGGGATGGAAGCTTCAGCTGATGTTTGCTGATGCCTAGTACACCAGGATGAAAAAATCTTCCAGATTCTGGAGTAGGCCTTATTGGTAGCTTCTGATCTGGAGTGCTCTAAGGTTCTCAAGACAGACCCTGATAGCCCTTCTATCCTTGGAAGGGACTGTTTAACCTCCAGGCCGTCAGGTTGAACATTTGAAGATTTGAGGAGATCTGGGTGTCCCCCGACACCAGTACTCTCTCTGGGGGAAGCCTCAGAAATTGACCCCGACTCATCTGTAAGAGTTGGGTAAACCAAGCTCTTTTCGGCCAGTATGGGATAATGGCGATAACTGACGCTTGGTCCTGCCTGATTTTCATCAAGACCCTTGGTATCAAGGAAATTGGAGGGAAGATGTAGGCCAGCCTGAACCTCCATGGGATTGACAGAGCATCTATAGCCACCGGGTTGTCCTCCCTGTAAAGGGAGCAATTCCTCTCCACCTTGGTGTTGAACCTCGTTGCCATGAGATCGATCTCTGGCATGCCCCACCTGAGCATTATCTCCTTGAAGACCTCTGGATGAAGTGACCATTCTCCGGTTGGAAGACCTTGGCTCAGGCGATCCGCAATCACATTGTGAACTCCGCGAATGTGAACGGCTGATAAGTGGGTGTTGTTCAGTTCTGCCCAATCCAATATCACCCCTATCTCTCTCAGGAGACTTTGTGACCTCGTGCCTCCCTGCTTGTTGATATACAGCACAGCGGTCATGCTGTCTGACTGTACCTTCACTGCCTTCCCTCGAATGAAGGGAGCAAAATGAAAAAAAGCTAGTCTGATTGCTCTGATCTCCAGGAGATTCGATGACAATAACCTCTCCTGAGGTGTCCAAGTTCCCTGGACTGTCTTGTCCTGAAGATGCGCACCCCAGCCTACTAGGAATGCATGTGAAGTAAGTATGATGCAAGAGGGCTGGATCAGGGACTTGCCGTCCTCGAGGTGGGACCACCACCTTAGAGAGGATCGGACTTTGTAAGGCAGGGAGAGCACAGAATTGAGTCCCACTGGACTGTGATTCCACTTGGCTAGTACTTCCGACTGGAGCGGACGTAGATGCCATAATGCCCAAGGTACCGCCTCTGCGGTTGAAGACATTAGTCCCAACATCTTCATCCATGTTCGAATCGTTACCTGTTTTGGTACAGAGAGAGAACGGGCTGTCTGTTGCACGGATTGCCTTCTTTCGGGAGTGAGATGAATCGTCATCCTGACTGAATCCACCATGAACCCCAGGAACCTTACTGAGGTGGCTGGTTAAAGTTGGGATTCGTCCCAATTGATTATCCATCCCAACTGATGCAGGAATGTAACAGCCTGTTGGATGTGTTGGTACAGGATCGCTTGGGAAAGAGCTCTGAGGAGCCAGTCATCCAGGTATGGAACTATACTCAGGCCCTGAAGCCTTAGCGCGGCCACCACAGAGACCACCACTTTGGTTAAAGTGTGTGGGGCTGAAGAAATCCCAAACAGGAGGGCCACAGACTGAAAATGTCTTAGGACCCGATGTTTACCGCGATCCTTAAGAATCTTCTGGACCCAGGATGGATGGGAATATGGAGATAAGCATCCTTGAGGTCTAAGGTTGACAAGAAATCTCCCGGCAAAAGAAGATTGGTCACCGACTGGATAGTTTCCATACGGAACTTCTTTTGTTTTATTAAACGGTTGAAGAACCTCAAATCTATAATCATCCTCCAACCTCCGGTATTCTTGGGTACCAGAAAAACTGGGGGGTAGATACCTGTTCCCCTCTCTTGGAGAGGAACCTCTTCTAAGGCCCCCTTCTGAAAGTATTCTAGCACGTAGTTCTCTAGAATCTCTTGCTTGTTGCTGGGAAGAAGCCTTGTTTGGACGAACTTGTCCGGAGGCGGACTGCTCAAGTCCACAAGGTAGCCCTGAGAAATTATGCGCAGGACTTAACTGTCCTGGATATGATCCTGCCAACAAGGTAGAAAATGCTGTAGGCGACCGCCTACAGGAATGTGGGGAGAAGGGAGCCTGGGATTTCCAGTCGGACCGACTAAATACCAAGAGCCTCGAGGAGGCCCGCAATCAGAGCGCCGAGGATTTCTTGGGGGGTCTAGAACCCAGAGAGGATTTTCCTCCTCTACGGGAGCCCCAATCCCTCTGGGCTCTGGGTTGAGGTTCCGACCTGGAACCAAACCCTCTGCCCTGACCACGAAAGGACTGCTGGGGAAGGGACTTGCCCTTCTTGTCCGACAGCCCTTCCATTATTTGGTCAAGCTCTGCACCAAAGAGTTTGCCGGGTTCATATGCCATGGCACAAAGATTGTGCTTCAAGGTCGTATCGGCCTTCCAAGGTTTCAACCAAAGCGGACGCCTGCCCGCGGTTGAGAGAGCCATGGACTTAGATGCCAGCTTCAACTGTTGTGGAGCTGTGTCACACAGGAAGTCTATGGCAAGGCTGGCCATTTTACATGAGGCCAGAATGTCGTCCCTAGAGACCCCATGGTCTAGGTCAGACTGAATCTGGATGAATCTTGTCTTTAGAAAATTCGCCACTTCAGAAGAAGAAATCGCAACTGAGGCGGAGGCCGAGGCTGAGGAATAAGCGCGCCTAAGGGCGCAATCCACCTTCCGATCCATTGGATCTTGCAAACTTGACTTGTCGTCTGATGGGATTAGGGTCCTTCTTGATAGTTTTGCAATCGCTATGTCCACTTTTGGGACAGGCCCCCGGGAAGATACCTGATCCTCTTTGACCAGAAATACTGCCTTAAATCTTTTGGTCAACACTGGACCTTTCTCCGGCTTTCTCCATTCCGTCTTCATCAGAGATAGGAGAGAACTATCTGCTTTAAAGGCCCTAGGCCCCTTAGAGGCAGAAGATGAGGCTTCCCCCGGATCAACGTCCTGGTCCCCCGACCGGATGGATCTTAGTAGCCGCTGGGCTTTTTCCAGCGGAAAGAAATACGAAAAACCGTCCTCCTCCTCCGAGGAGGAAGAGGCTGAACCGTCTCTCGCATCCTGAATCCCCGATACCTCCATCGCCCGATGGGGAGAGGAGGGACGACGGCGTTTAGAAACCAGGGCATGCTTCAACTCTTCTATGGAAGCGTTCACTTGGTTCATATTGGTCTCCATATAGCCCTTTACCCAATCGACAACGTCGTGAACCGACGGCTCCAGCTGGGGGAGTGTCTTGGCCCTACAGGGTGGGCACCGGGAAAAGTCGTAGGAGTCCTCCAACACGATCTGGCAGTCATGGCACTGCAGGTGGCGTCTCTTGCCAGAGGACTTCCTGCTGGGCTCTCGCTCACCATCCCCGTCCCCGGTAGAAGACATGGCTGAAAAATAGAAGAGATATGAATTAAGCATAAATTCAAGAAAAAAAAAAAAAGACCTTTAACAGCAAGCTTCAGGATCTTTACCCAGAAGATCCTAGCAAGATCTTTTTTTTAAAGAAAAAAGGCTTTTCAGCAATACAGAGGTTTGCAAGTAAACAGCCCTAGCAAACCAACACACACGGACAATCTCAAGGTTGACAGAAATCTGCACTCCAGGAGACTGAACCTGGAGCCTCACCACGTTTAAATAGGGTGTTTGGGCGCCAAAACAGAAGCTCTGGCCACTAAAGGGGCGGGGTAAACATTTTAAAGCCTACTCCTTAGACTTATATAAAAAAACATCCTCTGGGACCCCTAAATCTGATAAAGGCACCAAACAGCCCTAAACACAGAAATACTCCCCGGCCGAAGCAGCTGCAATCGGCCGGAGAAAAACGGAAGTGACGTCACTTCCGCAAGATGGCGGCGCCCAGCAGAACATGCGGGACACCACTACCGCCGCTTCAGTCCTCGGAATGAGGTAAGGCCGAACGCTCCAGAGGACTAAAGGTGCATTAGACCTCAGGCGGCATAGAAGGAGCGGAAAAAGCGCTCCCAAAGGGAAAATAAAAACACTCTCTCCATCGCTAGGGATGGAGGAGTAGACCACCTGTCCTGTCTTGTCCGCAGGTCAGAAAAAAACACGATGAGCCAGCGGACTAATTCTCGCGCCTGCGCCGTGCGCGTCTGTAATCGGCGCAGGCGCAGTGAATGTCTGAACGCTCCCTGCGCCAGCATCTCCACTGCGCCTGCACCATCTGTTCCTCGGAGCGCTCTGACATAATTGG
The DNA here is from genome assembly GCF_014858855.1 of Bufo gargarizans. Taxonomy (NCBI): domain Eukaryota; kingdom Metazoa; phylum Chordata; class Amphibia; order Anura; family Bufonidae; genus Bufo; species Bufo gargarizans. The sequence continues at coordinate 389,301,941 of NC_058080.1, read as the reverse complement.
CGCAGGCGCAGTGGAGATGTCTGTGCAGGGAGCGTTCAGACATTCACTGCGCCTGCGCCGAATACAGACGCGCACGGCGCAGGCGCGGGGATTCGTTCGCTGGCTCAGAAGGAGGATCGCATTTCAGAGGAGATGGGCGGGCTGGACGGACGAGCTGGGCGGCATAGAGTGTGAGTAGACCGAGCCTCTAGGTGCTGAAAAGACGCCCCCATAGCACCTAGTGGCTCATTAGCATATCATTAAAAGTTCGTTTTTTAGGGAAACGGATCCACACAAAGGTCTGAGAATAGCATTGTTAGGTAGATCAGACACTAGCAGATCGCTAGTGTCTGAGAGCTAATTAGGTCAAAATGAGGTGATAGAAACCCTTTAATGGTAAATTTGAGTCAATATGTTTTACCTTTTTTTATAAAAAAATTGCAAAAGTTAACGTTTTCTAAATTTGAATCTCTATGCTTTTAAGACAGATAGTGATGCCTCATAAAATATGCATTAATTAACCTTCCCCATATGTCTGCTTTATGTTGGCATCATTTTAGTAATGTAATTTTATTTTTTTAGGACGCTATAAGGTTTAGAATTTTAGAAGCAATTTTAGAACTTTTTAAGAATATTTCCAAAGTCAGTTCAGTTCTGAAGTTACTTTGTGGGGCTTACATAATAGAACCAACACATGAATGACCCCATTTTAGAAATGACACCCCTCAAACTATTCAAAACTGGTTTTAGAAATGTTGTTAACCCCTTTAGGTATTCCACAAGAATTAAAGCAAAATAGAGGTAAATTTCAAATGTCACTTTTTTTGCAGATTTTCTATTTTAATCATTTTTTTCCTGGAACACATCAAGGGTTGACATCAAAACACACCTCAATATTTATTACCTTGATTCTGCAGTTTGCAGAAACACCCCATGTGGTTATATACTGCTGTTTGGGCACATGACAGGGCACAGAAGGCAAGCAGCGCCATATGGTTTTTGGGCAGCAGATTTTGCTGGAATGGTCTTTGGGCACCATGTTGCATTTGGAGAGGCCCTGAGGTATCCCCACAGTGAAAACACCCAAAAAGTGAACATATTTTGTAAACTACAACACCCAAGGAATTTTTAAAGGGGGTAGCGAGCACTTCACTCAACAGCTGTTTGATAGATTAATACTTGGGTGTGAAAATGAAAAATTACATTTTATTTTTTTACAAGAAAATGGTGCTTTAGGCCCTAACCTTTTTTTTTACTGCCATTTCAGGAAGAATAGATTCACTATCATGAAGCACAAGGAAATTAGCACAACTCTATGTGTTCCCTTCTGAATGCTGCGGACCCGTTCACGGCTTAGTTCCACTGAATCAGGCAGAACCATAAGAGGACACCCACCGTGGCTTCAAGCGGCATCCATCCAAACGCAGTGCCGAGAAGGGACATATCCCTTCTTCATGCAGTCGTGGCTTTAAACTGCCAAAACTGCAAACTGCAGTACTGCTCATTGAAACCAATAAGGTGCAGACACTGCCGAATTTTGGCGGTTTGTCTGTGTGACTTGCCTCTAACTGTATAATGTTGGTTGGCTTACTCTGAGACAGAATTTTACACCAGAGCTGTGATGTAGTGTAATATGGCGCATCTTAGGCCCCACTTTTTTTAGACAAAGCTCCCCACTGCTTTTTCGAGAGTCTGAAAATGTTGTAGAAACTGTAGTTGTGCCAGTTTGTGCCACTTTTTTTTTGCAGACACATTGGTAAATCTGGGCCTGAGTTCAAACAATAGCAGCATTATCATTTCTCTGAATAACTGAATAGACATCCAACACAAGTACACAACTATTTTTTAATCTGGGGATGCTAATAAAGGCAAGGTATAGAGCTAAGATGAGCCTTTCTTCAGCCAAACTCATTATTAACCCCTTTGGACCTAAAAGTGACCCCATTTTGGAAACTACACCAAATTATTCAAAACTGACGTTATTCAAAACTGAACAGGCTGTTCCGGCAGGGGAAAAGGCAGCAGCATTTTTTGTCCAAGAGCCTCTCTGCATATTTGCCATGCTGCGGCCAGATCTCCACCGGTACCCATTATAGTGACAGAAGCTGGGCGGACTTCAGGTAGCGCATGGCTGTACACAGAAGTTACGGATTTGGCAGGCTGCTCCCCTGCCGGAACGAGTAACACCAGTGTGAAACAGGCCTTAACCCTTTTGGTGTTCCACAAGAATTAAAAGGAAAACGGAGGTGAAATTTCCAAATGTCACTTTTTTTGCAGACTTTCAATCTAGTTTTCCTGTAACACAGCTAAGGTTAACAGCAAAACAAACCTCAATATTGATTAACATAATTCTGTAGTATACAGAAACACGCCATTTGTTGTAGTAAACTGCTGTATGGGCACACCACAGGGCTTAGAAGGGAAGAAACATTTGTTTTTTGGAGGGAAGATTTTCTTGTTTTATTGTCACTGTGTATTTGAAGACCCCCTGAGGCACCCCTACAGTGGAAACCCCCAAAAAGTTACCCCATTTTGGAACCTACACCCCCCAATGTTTCATGGGTAGTTCTGACCACTTGGACCCAACAAGCTTTTCATAGAATTTAGAAACACTTGGCTGTGAAAATGAAAAATTGCATATTTTACAAGAAAATGTCAATTTAGGCCCAAGTTTTTCCTTTTCGCAGAAAATGCACCCCACAATTTGTTACCCATTTTCTCCTGAATATGGCAACACCCCATATGTGCTCATAACCTGCTGTATGGGCACACAGCAGGGCTCAGAAGGGAAGGAGAACTATATGGCATTTGACTCTGAGATACAGAGGAAAACCCCCAAAAATTACCCATTTCAGAAACTATTTTTGATCAAGCATTTTGATCCCACAGGTGTTTTGCAGACTGTACATAATTAAAATTGCAAGTTTTCCACAGATATGACTTTTCAGTGCCCAATACGTTTTCTCTCCATGATGCTGTGTGAGGGCTTATTTTTTGTTGGATGCGTTGCCATCATTATTGGTTCTGTTTTAGGGTACTTACAACTTTTTGATCACATTTCATTTCAGGATAAGAAAAGGCATGAAATTCTGTCACTGCTTTTTGGGTTTTGTTATTGAGGCACAGACCAAGCAGGAAAAATGAAACGTTATTTTGCTGGTCAGTACAATTACAGAGATACCAATTTTATATAGTTTTTTTTTTAAGGTTTACCACTTTTACACAAAGTATTTTTGAAAACAAAAAAACCTTGTTTTTGCATTGCTATTTTCTGAAAACCATAATTTTTTATATTTCTGTGGATGGTCTTGTGTGGGGGCTATTTTTTTGTGGGATGAGGTGACTGTTTCATTGGTATTATTTTGGGTTACATGCAACTTTTTGATCGCCTGCTATTACACTTTTTGTGTGGGGCAAGGTGACCATAAAATTGCTGTTCTGTCACTATTTTCATATTTTACAACATTCACCTAATGAGATATTTCATATAATATTTTTAGAGAGCAGGTTGTTACCTACACAGCGATACCTAATATGTCTATTTTTATATTTTTATTCGGCTTTTTACAATAAAAGTATTTGTAAAAACAATTTTTGTGTCGTCATTTTCTGAAAGCCATATTTTTTTTTTCTCTGCTGATTGTCTTGTGTGGGGGCTTGTTTTCTGTGGGATGAGTTGACGTTTTTATTGGTATCATTTTGGGGTACATAGTATCTTTTTTAGCACTCAATATTACACTCTTTGCGAGGCAAGGTGAATAAAAAAATGTTTTTTACAGAAACATAGAAACATAGAATGTGTCGGCAGATAAGGACCATTTGGCACATCTAGTCTGCCCAATATACTAAATACTATGGATAGCCCCTGGCCCTATCTTATATGAAGGATGGCCTTATGCCTATCCCATGCATGCTTAAACTCCTCCACTGTATTTGCAGCTACCACTTCTGCAGGAAGGCTATTCCATGCATCCACTACTCTCTCAGTAAAGTAATACTTCCTGATATTACTTTTAAACCTTTGCCCCTCTCATTTAAAACTATGTCCTCTTGTAGCAGTTTTTCTTCTTTTAAATATTCTCTCCTCTTTTACCTTGTTGATTCCCTTTATGTATTTAAAAGTTTCTATCATATCCCCTCTGTCTCGTCTTTCTTCCAAGCTATACATGTTAAGGTCCTTTAATCTTTCCTGGTAAGATTTATCCTGCAATCCATGTCCCAGTTTAGTAGCTCTTCTCTGAACTCTCTCCAAAGTATCAATATCCTTCTGGAGATATGGTCTCCAGTACTGAGCACAATACTCCAAATGAGGTCTTAAGTTACTAGTGCTCTGTAGAGTGGCATGAGCACTTCACTCTTTCTACTGGTAATTCCTCTCCCTATACACCCAAGCATTCTGCTAGCATTTCCTGCTGCTCTATGACATTGTCTGCCTACCTTCTGAAATAATACAGCGTTCACCTGACAGGGTAGATCATGTGATATTTTTATAGAGCTGGTCATTACAGACATGGCAATACCAAATATGTGTATTATTTCTTTTTTTCATTGTAAATGAGGGATAAGGGTGTTTATTTTTCTTTACTTGAAACATTTATTATTTTATTTTATAAACCATTTTTTTGACTTTTTATTTTTGTCCCACTATGGGATTTCAACTTTTGACCGTTTGATGCCTGTTTCAATGCAGTACAAATACACACTGTAGTGTATTGTATTGAACTGTTAGTATTACACTGGGCCTCCGTAGTTGGCCGGCCCAAGGCTTTTGCAAGGCCTGGAGCTGCCATGGGAACCACTGGCCCCCTGTCATTGCAGTGCAGGAGGCTGATGGAAAGACAGAGGGAGCCCCCTCCCTCTAAAAACCCTGTACAAGCCGCAGTCAGCATTGAAAGCAGCATATAAGGGTTTAATGTACCTGCATCTGAGCTTTCAGCTATACAGCAGGGTGCCAGCTGTCAGAAAAAGCCGGGCCCCTGCACTGTGCAGGAGCGGCACTCGCCCAATCAGTGCGCCATACTATTGGATGAGGTCGGGAAATCACTTCCTGCAGCGCCCTTATAGTACAGTGAAGGTCGGGAAGGGGTTAAGAACTATCTTCAGGGTAAAGAAGAACAAGGAGTCCTGAAAATGATGATACAGTGCCTTTGAACTTTTTCACATTTTCCCACATTACACCCACAAATGTATTTCATTGGATTTTATGCGATAGACCAACACAAAGTAGCAAGTATGTGTGAAGTGAAAAAAAAATTATACACTGTTTTTAAAATTTTCAATAAATAAAAATCTGGAAAGTATGGCATGGATTGGAAAGTCCGTCCAGCTGGGCACTTTTCTGGGCATTCACTGCACACCTTGGTGACAAACAGGTATGTTTGGAATTACTATGTACTGCTGGCTACTGCAGGTAGCCTCATTAGTGGAAAATGTGTAACATGTTCCCTTTAAATGCCCCCAAGGGTTTTGCATGACCTTATGTGGGCACAAAGTATAAAATAAAATATTGAAATAAAAAATTTGTAAAAAAAAAAGCCACCAACATTACACCACAGCTTCTAGCCCTGCCCCTGGCTATCATGAATTATACGTTGTTCTATATCTAAAATTACCATTATAGATGGGAAACATAATTTCAAAGGAATCTGTCACATGGATTTTAGGTATTAAGCTGAGAACATGGGCTGCTAGATCGCCACTACCACATCCACAATATCCAGTCCCTATAGCTCTCTTTGCTTTTAGGCCTCTTTCACACGGGCGTCATGTTTTTTGCCCGGATAAGATGCGGGTGCGTTGCGGGAAAATGCGCAATTTTTCAGTGCGAGTGCAAAACATTGTAATGCGTTTTGCACGCGCGTGAGAAAAACCGGCACATTTGGTACCCAAACCCGAACTTCTTCACAGAAGTTCGGGTTTGGGTTAGGTGTTCTGTAGATTGTATTATTTTCCCTTATAACATGGTTATAAGGGAAAATAATAGCATTCTTAATACAGAATGCATAGAACAATAGTGCTGGAGGGGTTAAAAAAAATACTAATAATTTAACTTGCCTTAATCCACTTGATCGCGCAGCCCGGCTTCTCTTCTGTCTTCTTCTTTGATGTGCACAGGGATAGGACCTTTGATGACGCCACTGTGCTCATCACATGGTCCAATCACAGGGTTCATCACCATGGTGAGGGATCATGTGATGTGACGTCGCCACAGGTCCTTAGCTGGCAGCTCAACATTACAGAAGAAGACAGAGATCCGCAACTACGCGATCAAGTGGACTCGGTGAGTTAATTATTATTATTTTTTTAACCCTTCCATCAGTATTTTACTTTGCATTCTGTATTCAGAATGCTATTATTTTCCCTTATAACCATGTTATAAGGGAAAATAATACAGATCGGGTCCCCAGCCCGATCGTCACCTAGCAACCATGTGTGAAAATCGCACAGAATCCGCACTTGCTTGCGGATGCTTGCGATTTTCACGCGGCCCCATTCACTTCTATCGGGCCTGAGTTGCGTGAAAAACGCTGAATATAGAGCATGCTGCGATCTGGGAGCAAGGAGGAGATTCAGAGAATGCAGGGCGGTGCTGGACTCCTTCACAGTGGGAGTGGCTGGGCTCAGAGTCAGAGAACGCTGGACTCATCTCTAAAGCATGGAGGAGACAGGACTCATCTAAGGTTCATTTACATATCTATGAAATCGTTTTTTTTGACAAAATAAAAGCACACAGAGCTATGGGGACTGGGTATTGTGGATGTGCTAGCGGCCATCTAGCAGCCCATGTCCTCAGCTCTATACCCCAAATCCAGGTGACAGGTTCCCTTTAAACAAGTATCTTACTTGCACTTTCTGCCATTACAAAATGTGAAAAATACTATGCATTCCTTTTTTTTTTTTTTTTTACATTCTTGAGTATAAAAAAACTAAAATCTGCTAAAATCAAAATTATGTAAAAATAAAGCCCCATGTATAACTGAAAGGGAAAAAAAAGTTATTGCTTTAAACAACGCATATAGTAGAAAAACTGAAAACGCATCTGGTAAAGCCTCATTCACACGTCCGTGTCAATGCTCAAATCCGTGAGAAGGTGGTCAGTGATGCATCCGTGAAGCTGTCTGTGAAGGATCCATGTGTCCGTTTTTTGCTGTCTGTTTCACTGACACTGCACAGCTGAAAAATAATTTGCTAATGAATCTCTTCCTATTGATCCGTAAAACATGGATGGCATCCGAGTTGCATCTGTGGTTTTCACATACCCATAGACTATAATCGGCGGGATGGATCCGTGAACACGGACAATATAGACCTTGCTCCCCTACTAAAACCACAGACCCATGGACCGTGCTAAAACACTGATGTCTGAATACACACATTAAAATGTGAACCCGCCACGGCCGTGTGCATGAGGCCTAACTCCAGAGGTGCCACAATCAGCGTTGATTGTGGCACCTGAAGGGTTAAATGACAATATCTGGTGGAATCGCCATTCCCATCATTGCGGTCGGGTGCCAGCTGTATGATATAGCAGACACCTGTTGCGTATGGAGGGTGCTCAATGCAGCAAACCTCTCCATACATTCCCTCTACCACCGTGACGTACCAGAACATCACGGTGGTTGAAGGGGTTACAGACAGTGACTTCTGTGACAATGACTGTTTTGCGATGGGTAAAACAATTTTAAGTCAAATTCATCAACAGTAATATGAACTTATAGTATCATAGGCACTAATAGCACCTTAAAGGGAACTTGTCACCGGGATTTTGGGTATAGAGCTGAGGACATGGGTTGCTAGATGGCCGCTAGCACATCCGCAATACCCAGTCCCCATAGCTCTGTGTGCTTTTATTGTGTACAAAAAACGATTTGATACATATGCAAATTAACATAAACGAGTCATATCTTACTTGTGTGACCAGAGAAGGGTCATATTTTCAAGCTCTGACTCATCTCAGGTTAATTTGCATATGTATCAAATCGATTTTTTTTTTACACAATAAAAGCACACAGAGCTATGGGGACTGGATATTGCGGATGTGCTAGCGGCCATCTACCAACCCATGTCCTCAGTTCTATACACTAAATCCAGGTGACAGGTGCCCTTTATTTAGAAGTTCAAGGAAATACACAGATAAGGGGGCACACCTGATAAAATGTGGAGTGCAGAGGGTGGTAAAAAAAAGCATAAGACAATATAACTGACCCAGGAGAGAGTCATGAGAACCACTCCATACATGCACATCCAACCATCAAGAATTATCAAAAAATATAAAGTTTATTAGACACACCAACAAACAGATTAAAAGTTGTATACAATAGAACAAAGTGCGGTATGCAATAAATATAACCGACACATACAGGTCCACTAAATGCCACAATTAAGCATGTATATTACAAACCAGCACGTAGATATACAATATCAAGCATAAAGCAAATGTTAAATGAGGTGAGAGCATTGAAAATACAAGCAAACCAAAATAAAGTTTGGATACAAAGAATGTCAAACCTAAATGACCGCTGGTATAGTGGACCTGTGAGAATGAGAACGCACCCAACGCGTATCGCCGGAACAACCCGGCTTCCTCAGGAGTAAAGGACCTAATGCTGGAGTGTCCTGTTATAAAGGGTAGCAAATAAGATCTATATAAAGTTCACCTGTGCAGTACGATACTGTCAGCAATCAAGGGGTGTGTTAGGCCGTTTATGGCCGGAAACCGGAAGTACAGATCACATGGTCGGCCGGTGGAACGCATGTGCGTTCCACCGTACGAGCTGCGATAGTATCCAATTGTCATGATGTTTATAGTATTAAATTTGTAAATGAACCAATTAGCAATAGAGGCTCCCAATGCCCAAGACTCAAATTTAACAATTTTTTCTATACAACAAATTTTTTACAACAAATTTATCAATAAGAATTCAAGAATACATAGGAGCCTCCGCTGTGCAGCCGAATATGCCGGACATGTGAACCACATGACCGGAAATAAAAGGCCGCAATGAAACGCATGGTGGAACGCATGGTGGAGCGCAATCGGGCGCCCCAATTAGGACATAGAACGCGCGATGCGGCCACCATGCAGGCAAGTGAAGATACAGCCATACATCGCCCAAGTTTAAAAATCGCAGGTAGGTGGTGCAGCGGAGGCAAATTGATGGCGATGACGTACCGGAAGTATGAGTCACAGCAACCGGAAGTTCAAGGCCGTGGTGGAACGCATGCTGGAACGCATCCTGCGCTCCACATGAAGAAGTGGAGCGCACAGTGCGTTCCACATGCTAGAAGGGAAGGTATACAAACATGAGGGGGGAGAGAGATGATGAAACATATATGGACATAGAAAGAGAACATTTGTGCAGCAGAGAGGAAACAACCATTACCATGCCACCCGCAAACGACGACCCCAACACTAACGGGAGCCTCCATTTTGGAACTTCCAACGGATGAGGATGGCCTGAGAATCATCAATTTATCAACATATTCACTTTCGCCAATTGAAAGATCTGTACTGACAATTATGTTTTAGAGCACTTTATGCTCAACCCTCATTGGTACAACAGTTACCAGAGGATGAAAGGGGTGTTTTTATTGATCTGATGGACTTATTGAAAGAAAATGAATATGATACAGGTCATGGTGGCAGAAATTAGGAAACTTCAGGTGAATACAATCCATAATAAAAATCTAACTAAAGCAGAATTGGTGGCTATCCAGAATTTGCAGAACAACACAGCTTTTATCATTAAGGAGGCCAACAAAGGAGACCCCACTACAACTTTCAAGAAAAAACTGGATGGACTCCTTATGTCCGCCTGACAACTCAATATCATTACCAAAAAAGAAAAAGAATTTATGGAAGTTAAATTTCCCATCACTCCAACTTTTTACATGCTCCCAAAGCCTTTTGTTCTAGGTCTTCAGTCACATCTCAGAGACTCCATGCAATTGGTACAATACCTACAGGAGATTCATCTTCCCCCGGGCACAATGATACTCACATGTGATGTGGAGTCCCTTTATTCGAACATCTCGCATAGTGATGGCATTCAAGCTACTCAATATTTCTTTCAAAAATCAACCTCTGGGGACCCGGCACACCACACATTTTTGGATTTCGGATACTGTCGCCGACTTTCTGGACATACGATTGAATTTGGACGACCAGGGCATTCGTACATCACTATTTCGTAAAGAAACGGCAACCAACTGCCTCTTACATTTTGACAGCTTTCATCCGGCCTATTTGCAAAAAGGGATCCTCAAAGGCCAATTTTTGAGGCTGCGGCGCAATTGCACCACTACGCCTGATTTTAATGAAGCTGCGGGGGACCTGACAACCAGATTTCGAACACGGGGTTACCCCAAGAAAGTAATCTCAGGGGCATTTGAAACGGCAAAGGCGGCGGATCGTTTGGAACTGTTGAAACCAAAGCCTAAGCCTCCGAATACACAGGTACTCAACTGCCATTTCTTTGGGCCATTACATCAACTGCCGGACTAGGAACGTAATCTATGCACTTATTTGCGATTGTGGAAAAATGTATGTTGGTCAGACCAGCCAGGAGATGCGGAAACGTATTCAACAGCATCTATCGAATATCGCTCTGGCCCGCCGGGATCGGATTCAAGCAAAGAAACCTTTGACCTCGGTTGCTGCGCACTTTCTGGATTGTCACCAATGTATCACGTCTGGACTTAAGATTGCTGGTCTAGATATGATTCGCACCAACGTGAGGGGGGGATCGTCTACATCCCAACTACTGCGTTTAGAATCTAAATGGATCTTCAATTTGGACACAGTGGCTCCACATGGGCTTAATGAAGAACTTACTTTCACTGGCTTCTATATTTAAATCTGAGCATATACAGATGTATTCTCAAATTTTTCTTCGTTTGGAGGGTACATTCATATGTAGAATTTTTACTCTATAGCTGTATTATGCCCCCATTGGGCTCAAGGCATGGTGGATAAACCCGTTTGTTTGAATGGAGCATCTGGGTAGTCAATACGTGGATGGGAGGCGCTATTCAAGTCAATTATTCTTATTTTTATGTGTGCGCCGGTATTGATATTGAAAATGTATTATCATTATGGGTATATAGGGATGGATAAACTTTATTGTGGATTGACATTGGGCAGGATCTATTGCTTTATTAAAATATTTGTAGTATTTTATTTATGTACTCACCTTTGAACTTTTGCCTACAGGTCTTCCTTCTTTTTTTCTTTTTCATTCACGGTCACGCACCATTTCACTCTTTGTCACCATTTCCGTGTTTTCTTACACGGCTTATTTGATCACTTATGTCTTTTGCGTCACATTTTAGTTTAGGTCGGATCCACTTTTAGGATCCTCATTCTTAAGTCATCACTAATATATAATCAATAATAATAAGAAAATTGTATCACGATATTATCCTGCAGGAACGTGGAATGTGGTTTATTATTATCATTATGTTTTTTTTTGTGGTATATGTTTACTGTGACCCTGCCCAAATTTCATTGTGCATAAATTACTGTATGCACCCAACATGTAATATGGATGGGTGGCACTAAATTCTGTGTCTATACCATATCTATGTCCATATACACTCACCTAAAGAATTATTAGGAACACCATACTAATACGGTGTTGGACCCCCTTTTGCCTTCAGAACTGCCTTAATTCTACGTGGCATTGATTCAACAAGGTGCTGATAGCATTCTTTAGAAATGTTGGCCCATATTGATAGGATAGCATCTTGCAGTTGATGGAGATTTGAGGGATGCACATCCAGGGCATGAAGCTCCCGTTCCACCACATCCCAAAGATGCTCTATTGGGTTGAGATCTGGTGACTGTGGGGGCCATTTTAGTACAGTGAACTCATTTTCATGTTCAAGAAAACAATTTGAAATGATTCGAGCTTTGTGACATGGTGCATTATCCTGCTGGAAGTAGCCATCAGAGGATGGGTACATGGTGGTCATGAAGGGATGGACATGGTCAGAAACAATTCTCAGGTAGCCTGTGGCCTTTAAACGATGGCCAATTGGCACTAAGGGGCCTAAAGTGTGCCCAGAAAATATCCCCCACACCATTACACCACCACCACCAGCCTGCACAGTGGTAACAAGGCATGATGGATACATGTTCTCATTCTGTTTACGCCAAATTCGGACTCTACCATTTGAGAAACCGAGACTCATCAGACCAGGCAACATTTTTCCAGTCTTCAACAGTCCAGTTTTGGTGAGCTTGTGCAAATTGTAGCCTCTTTTTCCTATTTGTAGTGGAGATGAGTGGTACCCGGTGGGATCTTCTGCTGTTGTAGCCCATCCGCCTCAAGGTTGTGCATGTTGTGGCTTCACAAATGCTTTGCTGAATACCTTGGTTGTAACGAGTGGTTATTTCAGTCAACGTTGCTCTTCTATCAGCTTGAATCAGTCGGCCCATTCTCCTCTCACCTCTAGCATCAACAAAGCATTTTCGCCCACAGGACTGCCGCATACTGGATGTTTTTCCCTTTTCACACCATTCTTTGTAAACCCTAGAAATGGTTGTGCGTGAAAATCCCAGTAACTGAGCAGATTGTGAAATACTCAGACTGGCCCGTCTGGCACCAACAACTATGCCACGCTCAAAATTGCTTAAATCACCTTTCTTTTCCATTCTGACATTCAGTTTGGAGTTCAGGAGATTGACTTGACCAGGACCACAACCCTACATGCATTGAAGCAACTGCCATGTGATTGGTTGACTAGATAATCACATTAATGAGAAATAGAACAGGTGTTCCTAATAATTCTTTAGGTGAGTGTATGTTTCATCATCTCTCTCCCCCCTCATGTTTGTATACCTTCCCTTCTAGCATGTGGAACGCACTGTGCGCTCCACTTCTTCATGTGGAGCGCAGAATGCGTTCCAGCATGCGTTCCACCACGGCCTTGAACTTCCGGTTGCTGTGACTCATACTTCCGGTACGCCATCGCCATCAATTTGCCTCTGCTGCACCACCTACCTGCGATTTTTAAACTTGGGCGATGTATGGCTGTATCTTCACTTGCCTGCATGGTGGCCGCATCGCGCGTTCTATGTCCTAATTGGGGCGCGCGATTGCGCTCCACCATGCGTTTCATTGCGGCCTTTTATTTCCGGTCATGTGGTTCACATGTCCGGCATATTCGGCTGCACAGCGGAGGCTGCTATGTATTCTTGAATTGTTATTGATAAATTCGTTGTAAAAAATTCGTTGTATAGAAAAAATTGTTAAAGGGGTTGTCCGGGTTCAGAGCTGAACCCGGACATACCCTTATTTTCACCCCGGCAGCCCTCCTGAGCCTGGCATCGGAGCATCTCATGCTCCGATGCGCTCCCGTGCCCTGCGCTAGATCGCGCAGGGCACAGGCTCTTGTGTTTACAATAACACACTGCCGGGCGGTAACTTCCGCCCAGCAGTGTGTTCGGTGACGTCACCGGCTCTGAGGGGCGGGCTTTAGCTCTGCCCTAGCCGTTTTACTGGCTAGGGCAGAGCCAAATCCCGCCCATCAGTGCCGGTGACGTCACCGGGGTTCCTGTCAGCCCCATAGAGAGCCCCGGTACGTCACCGGAACTCAGAAAAATGCCTTTGCCCTGCGCGATTTAGCGCAGGGCAAAGGAGAGCATCGGAGCATGAACTGCTCCGATGCTCATGTCAGGGGGGCTGCCGGGGTGAAAATGGAGGGATGTCCAGGTTCAGCTCTGAACCTGGACAACCCCTTTAAATTTGAGTCTTGGGCATTGGGAGCCTCTATTGCTAATTGGTTCATTTACAAATTTAATACTATAAACATCATGACAATTGGATACTATCGCAGCTCGTCCGGTGGAATGCACATGCGTTCCACCGGCCGACCATGTGATCTGTACTTCCGGTTTCTGGCCATAAACGGCCTAACACACCCCTTGATTGCTGACAGTATCGTACTGCACAGGTGAACTTTATATAGATCTTATTTGCTACCCTTTATAACAGGACACTCCAGCATTAGGTCCTTTACTCCTGAGGAAGCCGGGTTGTTCCGGCGATACGCGTTGGGTGCGTTCTCATTCTCACAGGTCCACTATACCAGCGGTCATTTAGGTTTGACATTCTTTGTATCCAAACTTTATTTTGGTTTGCTTGTATTTTCAATGCTCTCACCTCATTTAACATTTGCTTTATGCTTGATATTGTATATCTACGTGCTGGTTTGTAATATACATGCTTAATTGTGGCATTTAGTGGACCTGTATGTGTCGGTTATATTTATTGCATACCGCACTTTGTTCTATTGTATACAACTTTTAATCTGTTTGTTGGTGTGTCTAATAAACTTTATATTTTTTGATAATTCTTGATGGTTGGATGTGCATGTATGGAGTGGTTCTCATGACTCTCTCCTGGGTCAGTTATATTGCTTTATTGAGAAGTTGAGACACATTTATCCAATAATGATGCTAATGTAAAAGGTATATCACCACTTTACATAAACATCTCATTTCTGAGATTTTATCAGTTATTGAATTTGTCTTTTGCATAGAACATTTTGAGATAGTGACTGCATCTTGGTCAAACAATCCTCTCACTTGCATATTTTTTTTTTCAATTTTTACAGAATAGAAATGTATACTGTACATATTTATAGATTGTAAGCCCTCACAGGGGACAATTGTCTGTATTAAAGGGGTTGTCTTACTTCAGTAAGTGGCATTTATCATGTAGAGAAAGTTAATACAAGGTACTTACTAATGTATTGTTATTATCCATATTGCTTCCTTTGCTGGCTGGATTCATTTTTCCATCACATTATACAATGCTCGTTTCCATGGTTACAGACCACCCTGCAATCCAACAGGGAATCAACATAGGAACAATCAATATAGGAAAAAGCACTAGCATATGTGAGCTCCCATGGTCTGACCACTTGCAGAACCCCAAAAAGGAGGACACCACACCACGAAAAGGAGGACATTGTAGCGGGGACAGTGGCATACAGTAGTTCAGTACTACACCATGCAAGATACTACATTATACTATTATAAACAGAATTAAAACATTAATCTATATTACAGTGTCAGCTAAATAAAACAAGAAATCTGTAAGAAATGTTGTACTCACCAAACCTAGCTTCTACTTTTGAGCCAAGTGGGCTGCCTACTGGGCTGTATGGATCTGATTATCAGATTATGATGGATGGCTGGCTGAGTCGAGGCCCGGGCTGGAGGGCTGCTGCTGGGTCTGCCTGTCTTTGGCTTTTTCTGGGCACCTCACTTGCCTATAGAAGGAAGGCTCCTGGATGTCAAGCAGGACCCAATGGCTGGCATGTATATTATAGGGGCAGGCCCATTCACAGTAGTTATAACTTATCCCCCCCTTTCAGCAGTCCCCCATTCAAAATATTTATTAACCCCTTTCAGCAGTCCACTCTTCACAGTAGTTATTCCCCCCTTTCAGCAGCCCCCCCCCCCCTTCACAGTAGTTATTAACCCCTTTTGGCAGTCCCCCCTTCACAGTAGTTATTAACCCCTTTCAGCAGTCCCCCCCTTCACAGTAGTTATTAAACCCTTTCAGTCCCTCTTCACAGTAGTTATTTATTCCCCCCTCAGCTGTTCCCACAGTAGTAGTTATTAACCCCTTTCAGCAGTCCCCCATTCAAAGTATTTATCAACCCCTTCCAGCAGTCCCCTCTTCACAGTAGTTATTCCCCCTTTTCAGCAGTCCCCCCTTCACAGTAGTTAATAACCCCTTTCGGCAGTCGCCCCCCCCCCCCCTTCACAGTAGTTATTAACCCCTTCCAGCAGTCCCCCCCTTTACAGGAGTTATTAAACCCTTTCAGTCCCCTCTTCACAGTAGTTATTTATTCCCCCCTCAGCTGTTCCCACGGTAGTTATTATTAACCCCTTTCAAAATCAGCAGCACCTTCCCCCCTTTCAGCAATCCAGTGTACAAGTACCTCTCCTCAGCACAGCTGCGCTCCTCAGAGTCTGTTCCTTCCACTTCCCGCGCCTGCACAAAGCAGAATTGACTGGCGCGATGCAGGCAGCGCTGCTGGTCGTGTGACGTCAGTGCGCTCTGAGCGGTGAGTGATCCAGATCATTTTGAGTGATACTTAAAGTGCTCCGGAGACACTGCAGCATGTAATCGCTCATGTGTGCCAGGCTGCCCAGAGGCAATGAAAAGCTGTCCTCTGTGGGAGGTGTATCGTCTGTGTCCTCTGTATCCCCCCAGCCAGGCACCAGTGATGGCCATGAGCTGGTTTGGGTGCCACCCTGCTGTGAACACGGTTCCTCCTCCTCCATGTCCTCCTCCTCATCCTCCAGAACTGTGCCCTGGCTGGACAATTGTGTACCTGGCGTTTGTGGGTGCAGAAACCCACCCTCGGAGCCACTTTTAAATGATCCCCCTTCCTCCTCTTCCTGTGCCACATCCTCTTCCATCATCGCCAGCAGCGTTTTTTCAAGGAGGCATAGAAGTGGGATAGTAACGCTGAGAACGGCGTTATCGGCACTGGCCATTTTGGTGGAGTACTCGAAACAGTGCAACAAGGAACACAGGTCTCGCATGGAGGCCCAGTCATTGGTGGTGAAGTTCCACAGAGCGACTCACCCGTGCGTGCTGCAGCTGAAACTCCACTATCGCCTACTGCTGCTCGCACAGTCCGGCCAGCATGTGCAAGGTGAAGTTCCACCTTGTGGGCACGTCGCATATGAGGCGGTGAGAGGGAAGGCCGAAGTTATGCTGCAGTGCTGACAGGCGAGCAGCAGCAGGATGAGGATCCCGAAAGCGCAAACAGACAGTCCGCACTTTCTGCAGCAGCTCTGACATATCGGGGTCATTTTTAAGGAACCTCTGCACCACCAAATATAGCACATGGGCCAGGCAAGGGATGTGCATCAAACCGGCTAGTCCCAGCGCTGCTACGAGATTTCGGCCATTATCGCACACCACCAGGCCGGGTTTGAGGCTCACTGGCACCAACTACTCATCGGTCTGTTGTTCAAGGCCCGTCCACAGCTCCTGCGCGGTGTAGGATTTGTCCCCCAAACAGATAAGTTTTAAAACTGCCTGCTGTCGTTTACCCCTGGCTGTGCTGAAGTTGGCGGTGTAGGTGTTACGTTGACCGGATGAGGAGCCAGATGAGGAAGCGGAGTAGGAGGAGGAAGCAACAGGAGGCAAACTGAAGCACCCTGCAATCCTCGGTGGTGGAAGGACATGCGCCAAACTGCTATCCGCCTCAGGCCCAGCGGCCACTGCATTTACCCAGTGTACTGTTATAGAGATATAACGTCCCTGACCGTGCTTACTGGTCCACGTATCCGTAGTTAGGTGGACCTTGCCACAGATGGCGTTGCGCAGCGCACACCTGATTTTGTCCCCCATTTGGTTGTGCAGGGAAGGGATAGCATGCCTGGAAAAGTAGTGGTGGCTGGGCACAATGTACTATGGGACAGCCACCGCCATAAGGCTTTTAAAACTCTCCGTCTCCACCAGACGGAATGACAGCATTTCAAAGGACAGTAATTTTGAAATGCTGGCATTCAGGGCCAGGGATCAAGGGGGTACTTCCTCTTCCGCTCCAGTGTTTAGAAGATGGAGAGCTGAACGCTTCCGTGGGACATTGCGGAGATGTTTGGTGACCCAGGTGGTGGTGTTGCTGGCAGGTCCTCTGTTTAAGGGGTGGCAGGTGGCACTGTCACTCCAGAGGTGGATGAAGAGGCCAAGACTGCAGCAGAAGAGGAAGCAGGAGGAGCCAGGGACATTTCTTGGTTTTTGAGGTGTCTACTCCACTGCAGCTCATGTTTTGCACTTAGATGCCTGGTCATGCAGGTTGTGCTCAGGTTGAGAACGTTTATGCTTCACTTCAGGCTCTGATTGCACAGTGTGCAAACCACTCGTGTCTTGTCGTCAGAACACTGTCTGAAGAACTGCCACGCCAGGGAACTCCTTGGAGCTGGCTTTGGTGTGCTCAGTCCCTTGCTGCAGTGGGCAGTAGCCGGTGTACTGTCTAGGGGACGGCCACTACGCTTTTGCACCCGTGCTCACTCTTCTGCTGTGCTGGTGGCACAGTGTGCGACCACCGCCTCTTCCTCCGAACTACACAGGTCACTCGCATGACCTTGATTCCATGTGGGGTCGAGGACCCCATCGTCCACCCAGTCTTCACCCCTGCCCTCCTTGTCGGTCTGCACACTTTTGAAAGCCACAGAAGTTGGCACCTGTGTTTTGTCATCATCCAAGACATGCTGCGGTGGTCCTCCCATGTACTAATCTTGAAACATAAGTGGTTGGGCATCTGTGCACTCAATATCTTCCACTTCTGGGGCAGGGCTAGGTGGATGGCCCTGGGAAACCCTGCTAACAGAGTCATCAAAAAGCAGAAGAGACTGCTGCATGATTTGGGGCTCAGACTGCTTGGCTGATTTGCAAGGGGGTGAGGTGAAAGACTGATGGACATCGGCTGCAGGTGCCAACGCTGATCATTCAGCAGGAGACTGGGTGGGAGACAATGTAAATGAACTGGAGGCACTGTCAGCAACCCAATCTACTATAGCCTGTACTTGTTCTGGCCTCACCATTCGTAGAGCCGCATTAGGCCAGACAAAATACCGCTGAAGGTTCTGTCGCCTACTCGCACCTGAGGAAGGTGTTTCACTTGTGCGTGTAGCTGGCACAGATCGACCACGTCCTCTCTGTCAACAGGAGCTCCACCAGACGCACCACGACCGGGGCCACGTCCCTTATTTGACACTCTCCTCATATTTCAAAAATTTAGGATCTTGCTCAAAATGGGTGTTTTTTAATAACAGAATAGAACAACAGTATCTAACGCATGTATCTCACAATGAAAGATGCAGCAAAAGGCTGCAAAATTATGATTTTTGCCCTAAATGGGTGTTTTTTTTAAATACCAGAATAGAACAACAGTATCTAAAGCGTGTATCTCACACGTACAGATGCAGACAAGGCCACAAATTAAGATTTTTCCCTAAATGGTTGTTTTTTTAATACCAGAATAGCACAGCAACATCTAAAGCGTGTATCTCGCACGTACAGATGCAGACAAGGCCGCAAATTAAGATTTTTGGCCAAAATGGGTGTTTTATTTTAATACCAGAATAGCACAGCAGTACTAAAGCATGTATCTCACACATACAGATGCATACAAGGCCGCTAATTAAGATTTTTGCCCAAAATGGTTGGGTTTTTTTTATACAAGAATAGCACATGTTGTGCATTTTCATATACAATATTCGTATACAATATTATCTAATGACATTATAACCAAAATGAATGCTCATTGCCTTTAAGAATAAAATAAGCCTGAACCAAAGTTCTATTATGTGGCTGAAGAGGCCAAGATGAGTTCATGGCAAGTTCAGTTTGTATAAAAAAAATAATTGTGAACATGAACAGACGTTATATTTTTAAAGTTATTTCTAAAGATATGGGTTTATCCATGGGGAGTACACCAGCTTCCTCAGACATGTCTGTCTGAAGGGAACAAGGTTGTTTCATGGATAAGCCATGACGTGATAAGAATTCATATCCTTGAGGCACACCTGCTGTATGAGGTTATATTTATAAATTCATAATTATATTATATATACAGTATCTCTATATGGTATATTTAGTTTACAACATATTTTAACCAATAATCCATATTGTGTGTTATCCATGTGTAACAATGTATGGATTTATATATCTATATATATATTATACCATATATGTATCATTTAGAATGTATTCTGTAGAAAGTACAGAGACATTGAAGTAAGTTTCTGTTAATTGGATTTCTGAGAAGAGTTAACATATATTCCAACTCCAACAAGTCCAGGATATAGGTAATTAAAAGTGTCACGGAAAGACCTTTCTCAATGTTGTATATAAAAAAGGTCAAGAAGGTCATGTGAAGGTATTATTAAATATTTTGTTTTAATGTTTAAAGTTGTGATAGTCATCTGCAGTACCACAGTGCCATCTGGAGGCAGATGGACAATATTATATTATTTCATTATCTGTTTTATGCCATGTTAGGAGTTAATATGACATCATGTGTTATTAGCATGCAAATACACCCACCTTACCTGATTGGAAATCCCTAATCTAAAGGGGATGATTCTTAGATAAGGGGGGAATAATTACTCGTGTGCGGAGCAGCTGGAGAGATCCATAGATCCATCCATCCATTCATTCAATCAAGACCAAAAGAAAAACTCAAAAAGAAAACTTTACCAGAAGAAACTTGGATAATTATTTTGGGGGATAACTAGGAAAGTTCTTGAGAACTGGTCCCATCTGAACTCTGTCTACCTTTGACCCAGTAATGTATATATTTTGTTTACTACTCGTGATATTAATAAGATATTTCTCTCAGTATATAGCCAAAAGTCCCCATACTGTGGGAATATATAGTGTTAGGTGCCTCCATAATGCTGATTATTCTCTTAGCAAAGATGCATATTGTTAATGGAAGATCTGACATTATTTGAAAAGAGGACTAAACCCTTGGAAAGTTATTTTCCATAGTCTGATTGCCGAGCTGAATATTTTATCATATTAATATCATACATTTTTGATTGGTCATAGGAAAACAGAGTCAAGGGATAACAGTTATTTTCCTGTATAATCCATGTTTTATTGTTATAGCCTGTTTGATAAACAGAAGATCCTAAGTTTCTCTTGGTATATGAGTCTGTTTGTTAAAAGTATGACACTGGTAGTCATAAATAACTTAGTCACACTGTGGTACATTTTGGGTATTATTTTGTAACATCATCATTTGTTTTGCAATTGCATTGATTTTATATTCTTTGTTTTATAATAAACGAGATATATATTTTGCATATCCAATTGTCCCTTTGTTTCACTGCTTACACAAATCAAAATAAGATACTCGATAAAAGAACTTAGAGGCGTTTATGTCCGCCAAAAAGATCATATAATTTTTTTTTTATACATACATATTTTTTAGATCCTTTCTTTTATATGAAGATTCTTTTATATAGAAGATATATGACACACAGCAGTATCTAAAGCGTGTATCTCACACGTACAGATGCAGACAAGGCCGCAAATTAAGATTTCTGCCCAAAATTGGTGTTTATTTTATACCAGAATAGCACAGCAGTATGTAAAGGGTGTATCGCACAATGACAGATGCAGCAAAGGCTGCAAAATTAAGATTTTTGCCCAAAATGGGTGTTTTTTTAATAGCAGAATAGAACAACAGTATCTAAAGCGTGTATCTCACACGTACAGATGCAGACAAGGACGCAAATTAACATTTTTGGCCAAAATGGGTGTTTATTTTATACCAGAATAGCACAGCAGTATGTAAAGGGTATATCTCACAATGACAGATGCAGCAAAGGCCGCAAAATTAAGATTTTTGCCCTAAATGGGTGTTTTTCTATAATAGCAGAATAGAACAACAGTATCTAAAGCGTGTATCTCACACGTACAGATGCAGACAAGGCCGCAAATTAAGATTTTTGCCCAAAATATTTTTTTTTTTATACCAGAATAGCACAGCAGTATCTAAAGCGTGTATCTGACACTGACAGATGTAGACAAGGCCGAAAATTCAGTATTTTGACCAAAATGAGTGTTTTTTGAATAACAGAATATGACAGCAGTATATAACGCTTGAATTTTACACGTACAGATGCAGCTAGGGCTGTAAAATTTATTTATTTTTGCCCAGAAAGGGTGTTTTTTAAAACCCAGAGAATTATTGCTGTATTTCTAGCTTTAATTGCACATTGACTAATGCGGCAGAGGCCCCAGATGAAGGGTATTGCCAAAATTTTGTGTTTTTTAAAACCCGGAATATTATTGATTTCAAGCTTGTTTTAACAATAACACATGAGGCAAAGGTTGCAATATTAAGTACTTTGCCCAAAAAGGGTGTTTTTTTTAATAACAGAATATGACAGCAGTATATAACGCTTAAATTTCACACGTAGAGATGCAGACAAGGCCGCAAATTAAGTATTTTGCCCAAGATTGGTGTTTTTAAATACCAGAATAGCACAGTAGTATCTAAAGCGTGTATCTCACACTATAAATAAATAGATGAGGGGGCACACTCAAAAGGAAAACACTACTGGATGATGTAAATTTAATTTAATAAAATTATTATAAAAACAAACCCCTAAAATACACATAAAACATATACATCAAAATATCTGAATATGAAATATGCAGCAACCAAATGCATACGAATATAACAAAAACACCAGTGTCCTGCTTGGATTTGTAGATATAAATGTAGTAATCCCTGCAGTATAATTAAATATCTACCCCACAAGGCAATTTGGTTGAAAATCGGTGAAAAACGGCACTGTGGCCCTTTGAAGTTGATATTAAAAAGCCCACATTTATGCTGCTGCTATAGTGCCGTGATTTTAAGTAATGTTCCAATTAGGAATAGAATTGGGAATAGAATGTAGGTGCCTTTTTCCTTGAATATCAGGATTCAGTGTCCTTAGATATATAAATCCACTTAGGCTGCTAGTGGTGGCTTGGATTAGAAATCAAAGTCCGATACTTCCTTTTGTACAGAGCTGCGTATATAACCTCCAAAGTTACTTACTGGTTCTTGCCGCTGTGACTTCTTATCCTTACCCCTTCTTGCTGCGAGACTGCAGCGCTGGTATCCCAGGTGGCCGTACACGGCCGACTGTGGCGTCCCACGTGACCTGGTCTCTGGGGTTCCGGGTAGACGCTTGTCTATGACGTCACTGTTTGTGCGGCTGTAACTTTAATATTGGAGGTGAACCGATGATGTTTATAGACCGCTAGTATTTTTCAACGATGTTTGGCGATCTGGCTGATGTTGAGGTTCCTTTCTTTGTTGGTTAGAATCCGCGCTCACTCTGATATGCCAGACGCGTTTCGAGGTATTACACCTCTTCCTCAGTGGCCACCGAGTGAGTGGATTCTCACTCCTTAAATACCGTATAGTCCCACCCATCAATCAACTCTCATATGTGTAATCTAATGAGTGGGATGGATTTGATTGCTGTTTTTCTTCCATCAAGATATAAAATAGCAAAATTTAAATTCACATTGAATAATAGCAATATAAATATAATTTAAAACATATTAAACACTTATATGAGTGATCTGCATGATCAAGACCTGATTTTCGAAAAAAACGCATTGAAACCGCATCAGTGTGAATTGTGTCTCACATGCGGTTTTTGTATTTTTATATTCAGCAGGATATAATAATCCCTTTTGGAGTCAATGGACCCAAAGACGCATCCACCAATGTTGTCATTTGGTGCGTCTTTGTGCTTCCTCGTTATCAGTACCTATTTTTGAAGGGTAGCATGTGGGGGAAGCTGCCTGGTGGGGAGGGGAGACCACAGTGTCTATAACTGACTAATCTGTGGTGTCTCATCCCCACCAAGCAGCCCACCCCCTTTCACAGGAATCCGAATACCTCCATCTCCGCATTTAGCCCCCTTGGGATGATGGTATCGTACTCAAAAATTCTGCGGGATTCCTGTCTTGACATGTGAGCAATATGGTTTCCTCCTCTCCACAATTTTCCTCCCAAGGGGGCTAAATGCGGAGATGGAGGTATTCGGATTCCTGTGAAAGGGGGTGGGCTGCTTGGTGGGGATGACACACCACAGATTAGTCAGTTTTAGACACTGTGGTCTCCCCTCCCCACCAGGCAGCTTCCCCCACATGCTACCCTTCAAAAATAGGTACTGATAACGAGGAAGCACAAAGACGCACCAAATGACAACATTGGTGGATGCGTCTTTGGGTCCATTGACTCCAAAAGGGATTATTATATCCTGCTGAATATAAAAATACAAAAACCGCATGTGAGACACAATTCACACTGATGCGGTTTCAATGCGTTTTTTTCGAAAATCAGGTCTTGATCATGCAGATCACTCATATAAGTGTTTAATATGTTTTAAATTATATTTATATTGCTATTATTCAATGTGAATTTAAATTTTGCTATTTTATATCTTGATGGAAGAAAAACAGCAATCAAATCCATCCCACTCATTAGATTACACATATGAGAGTTGATTGATGGGTGGGACTATACGGTATTTAAGGAGTGAGAATCCACTCACTCGGTGGCCACTGAGGAAGAGGTGTAATACCTCGAAACGCGTCTGGCATATCAGAGTGAGCGCGGATTCTAACCAACAAAGAAAGGAACCTCAACATCAGCCAGATCGCCAAACATCGTTGAAAAATACTAGCGGTCTATAAACATCATCGGTTCACCTCCAATATTAAAGTTACAGCCGCACAAACAGTGACGTCATAGACAAGCGTCTACCCGGAACCCCAGAGACCAGGTCACGTGGGACGCCACAGTCGGCCGTGTACGGCCACCTGGGATACCAGCGCTGCAGTCTCGCAGCAAGAAGGGGTAAGGATAAGAAGTCACAGCGGCAAGAACCAGTAAGTAACTTTGGAGGTTATATACGCAGCTCTGTACAAAAGGAAGTATCGGACTTTGATTTCTAATCCAAGCCACCACTAGCAGCCTAAGTGGATTTATATATCTAAGGACACTGAATCCTGATATTCAAGGAAAAAGGCACCTACATTCTATTCCCAATTCTATTCCTAATTGGAACATTACTTAAAATCACGGCACTATAGCAGCAGCATAAATGTGGGCTTTTTAATATCAACTTCAAAGGGCCACAGTGCCGTTTTTCACCGATTTTCAACCAAATTGCCTTGTGGGGTAGATATTTAATTATACTGCAGGGATTACTACATTTATATCTACAAATCCAAGCAGGACACTGGTGTTTTTGTTATATTCGTATGCATTTGGTTGCTGCATATTTCATATTCAGATATTTTGATGTATATGTTTTATGTGTATTTTAGGGGTTTGTTTTTATAATAATTTTATTAAATTAAATTTACATCATCCAGTAGTGTTTTCCTTTTGAGTGTGCCCCCTCATCTATTTATTTACGGTATATCAATTTTCTGGTCTTGAGGGTAAGGCCGGAGGGTGAGCACCTTTCCATACAAAATAGCAGTGAGCCGCTGTATTCTTCTATTCCTTCTACGTGTATCTCACACTGACAGATGCAGACAAGGCCACAAATTAAGTATTTTTCCCTAAATGGGTGTTTTTTGAATAATAGAATATGACAGCAGTATATAACGCTTGAATTCCACGTACAGATGCAGCAAGGGCTGTAAAATTGAGTATTGAGAATTTTTTAAAACCCAGAAAATTATTGCTATATTACCAGCTTTAATTGCCCAAAATGGGTGTTTTTTAATGCCAGAATAGCACAGCAGTATCTAAAGAGTGTATCTCACACTGACAGATGCAGACAAGGCCGCAGATTAAGTATTTTGCCCTAAATGGGTGTTTTTTTAATAGCAGAATAGCACAGCAGTATCTAAAGCGTGTATCTCACACTGACAGATGCAGACAAGGCCGCAAATTAAGTATTTTGCCCAAAATGCATGTTTTTTAAAACCCATAAAATTATAGCTGTATTTCTAGCTTACAGTGAACACTGACTAATGCGGCAGAGGCCCCAGATGGAGGGTATTGCCAAAAATTGGTGTTTTTTAAAACCCAGAAATTTATTGAAGTATTTCAAGCTTGTTTTTAACAATCACAGATGCAGCAAAGGCTGTAATATTAAGTACTTTTCCCAAAATTAGTGGGGTTTTTTACTAACAGTATATGACAGCAGTATCTAAAGCGTGTATCTCACACTGACAGATACAGCAAGGGCTGCAAATGCTGCAAAGGCACCAGATGTAGGATATTGCCAAAAACTGGTGTTTTTTAAAACCCAGATTATTATTGCAGTATTTCAAGCTTGGATTTGAATGTCACAAAAGCACATATGCTGTGCTGGTGCACTGAGCTTGCATAAAATGGCCGCCGATGCCCATCCAACTAACAGACGGATAAAAGTTACTTTTCTGTGTCACTGGGCTCAGGGCAGGGTAAAAAGATTGTGCACTGCACCCACAAAACTAAATCTATGTAGATCGCTGAGTTAACAAGCACTTCAGATTAAAGATTCTTTCCTATTCTCTCCCTCACAGCAGCAGCATCCTATCCCTACACTAAGCACAGCAGAGTGAAGTGCAGCTCTACATGACTCCAGCCTATATAGAGGCTGGGTCACATGCTGCACTGGCCAATCATGTGGATCTGGATGGAGACATGCGCAGAAGAGCGCTGAGTGTGACGGACAGCGGCTATCTGGAGGAGACATGCGCAGTAAGTACTGAGTGACAGTAAGACAGGAGCAGATACTGCACAGTGATGGACAAGTTTAGAGAAAACGGAGATGCATTTAGAGAAAACTTCTTTTTTTGCAAGGCATGACCAGAAAAAACAACAGGAGAAGACATTTTTCGGGTCACATCAGAATACCTTGAACAAGGAGGACTTAAGTGGGAAAACTGCACAAGTGTCTGCACCGATGGAGCTGCAGCCATGGTCGGGCGCACCAAAGGCTTTGTAAGCAGAGTGAAGGAAAGAAATCCAAATGTGATTGTTACGCATTGTTTTTTACACCGTGAGGCCTTCGTAGCCAAGACTTTACCAGCAGACCTAGTTCCTGTGTTGGATATTGTTGTGCGCATGGTCAACTTTGTAAAGTCACGACCCGTGAAAAGTCGCATATTTCCAGCTTTGTGTGAGGAGATGGTAGCGAAGCATAAAACCTTGCTGTTTCATACGGAGGTCTGGTGGTTGTCGCGTGGCAAGGTCTTGGTTCGTGTGTATGAGCTGCGGGAGGAACTTAAAGTGCTTCTGACAAATGAGAGGTCCGATTACGCAAAGCTGCTTGCAAGTGATGAGTGGTGTGCAAGGCTGGCAGATATTTTTCATAATCTGAATGAACTGAACACACAAATGCAAGGCCGAAATGAAAACCTGCTTACAAGTACAGATAAAATAAATGGATTCCGTTCAAAGGTGCAACTCTGGCATCAACACGTGGAAAGTGGCAATCTTGAAATGTTCACACTCACCAAGCAATGGCAAGGTGTTCACACTGCTGCACTGAGTGGGATCATAGTTAAACATTTAAAAACTCTCGAGGAGAAGATGTCATTTTATTTCTCTTCAGTCTCCACTGAATGCCTTGACTCGGTTAGGGACCCTTATAGCTCAGCATCAGTTGGTGGAAAGGACATGACTTTACAGGAGCAGGAGGAACTAACTGAACTGAGACAAAATCGTGGTTTCAAGCTAAGATTTGCTGATCTACCTTTCGACAGTTTTTGGTTGGATACTGCCAAGGAGTTCCCCGCCTTTCTTTCCCCTTTTTTTACCAAGGGAAGGTTGTTTGTATAGCTGTTTTAAGGGGGAGGTTTAGCCTGGACTTCACCACTCCCCTGGGCGGAGCTACTCTATTTAAGCTCCCTGATTCCCTCAGTCGGTCTCTGGTTGCGCTGCTTTAACAAGCTAGCTCCAGAGTCTCCTGTCATTTGTGAGACATTGCCTTCAGACCGGTCTTTTTTGCTTTAACAGCTATCTTTGTTCTCTCCTCTGGTTCGTGCTAAAATCTGGAGGGTTTTTCCTTATTTCCATTTTTATGATGTTTTAAATTCCTCTCCTTTTGTTCCCTTTTAGCTATGGCCTCTCCCAGAGAGCCCGATCAGCCACGGAAATCAGCCACCAAGAGGAGACACCTGGCTTGCTATGACTGCAATACGCCTCTTGAGGACAGCTGCCCATTTTCTAGATGCAACAGCTGTCGTTCCGCCACTGCTACAGAGCCTTCAATGCAGGATATGTACCAGTGGGCTAGGACTTATGTCGACGACTCCATTAAAGGGGTCGTAAGTCTCCTTAACGAGAGACTACCCGTTCCCTCCCAAACACCTATGGAGGTGCCCGCCCCCACCGATAGGCCTATGCCCCTTTCTGTGGGGTCATCTTCCTCGGATGAGGAAGAAGCGACTTCTGGCTTCTTTCCACCGGAAAAGACCCAGAAGCTTCTAAGGTCCATCAGGTTGGGGGACCATGATGTTGACGTAGGGGAGTCTTCCGATCCCGCCTGCCGGACCCAGCGGGTCTTTAGGGCAGATGAGACCCTTCTCTCTGTGATGCGCACTGAGTGGAAAAAGCCAGAAAAAGGCCCAGTCCTTACCAGGAAGTTTAAACTAATGTTTCCTATGGCTATACCCTTAGTGGAATCATGGGGTTCCATTCCTAAGGTGGACATGGCGATTGCCAAGTTGTCCAGGCGCACTCTGGTCCCTGCAGACGATGGGTCTAGCCTGCAGGACCCTCTAGATAGGAGGGCAGAGTGCACCCTCAGAAGAGGTTACTCGGTGGCCGCAGCCTCGGCCTCGACTTCTATTGCTGCCACAGAGGTCTCCTCCTTCCTCAGAACCAAGCTGAACCAGATCCAGACGGATGTTGACCAGAGTGTCTCTCGTGACGATATTCTCGCTGCCTTTAAGTCTGTCAACTTAGCCATGGATTTTCTCTGTGACACAGCCCAACTCCAATTAAAGTTGGCGGCCAAGACTATGGCTTTAGTGTCTGCCGCCAGGAGACCTCTGTGGCTCAAACCTTGGAATGCGGATAACGCGTCCAAATATAACCTCTGTGGGCTCCCCTTTGAACCGAGCCGTCTATTCGGATCTGAGCTAGACACCATCATGGAGGGTCTATCAGACAAAAAGGGGAAGAGCCTTCCCCAACAGCCCTTTCGAGGCAGGGGAAGACAAGCCCGCGGAGGCCGACCAGGACAGCAGGGACGTAAGGATTGGGGGGGGGCGCCTAGAAAGTTTTCTAGGCGTTCCCGCAAACCCACCAGGGAGGCAAAGCCCTCCTGACTATGGGCCTCTCAGAGGCTCTTGGATAAACCCTGCTATCCCTGCCGTTACGCCTCTGGATTTTCCCGTACCCCTCCCCCACCTCTCTGTGGGGGGGCGTCTTCTCTTCTTCAGTCACGTATGGGCCCAGGAAATCCAGGACCCCTGGGTCCAAAATATAGTAGCCGTCGGCTATCTAATAGACGTTATTTCTCCCCCCCCAGGAAGATTCATTGCCACACGCAGTTTTTTGCCAACCAGGCAAAGGGTCTTGGAAGCCTATATCCAAGACTACCTTTCCAAGGGAGCCCTGGAGGAGGTACCGGCAGGGGAGAAGGGTCTAGGGATTTATTCTCCAGTATTCCTGGTACCCAAAAAGACGGGAGATCTTCGGATGATTATAGATTTGAGATTTCTCAATCGTTTCATAAGGAGGACCAGGTTCCGCATGGAAACCATAAGGTCAGTCAGCCACCTCCTCAACCCTGGTGATGTGATGGCTACTCTGGACCTCAAAGACGCTTACCTCCACATCCCGATCCATCCTTCCTCCAGGAAGTTTCTCAGGATCGCGGTCCAGATATCAGGAGTGTGCAAACATTTCCAGTTTGCCGCCCTTCCCTTCGGAATCTCGTCTGCCCCCCTGATCTTCACCAAAGTGGTAGTATCGGTTGTGGCAGCATTGAGACTCCAAGGTCTGACCATTGTCCCTTACCTGGACGACTGGCTTCTTCTAGCCCCTTCAGTCCCTCTACTTTCCCACCAACTTCATGTCGCAATTTCTTTTCTGCTCCGCCTAGGCTGGATGGTCAACTGGTCGAAGACGAACGTGAGCCCTTCGACTTCTATCCATTATCTGGGATTCATAATCGACTCTTTGCAGATGTCCCTCCAGTTGACACCAGAAAGAAGAATGCGGATTCAAGACCTAGCAAGGTTCCTTTACGTACCACGACTAGTCTCCATACGGACCCTCATGAGGATGGTGGGGCTCATGTCAGCGGCTGCGGAGGTCTTAAGCAAATGGAACGGCAGCCCCAAGGGGCTAGATTCCCTGTGCTCCCTATCCAACCAATCCCGGAATTCCCTCAGATGGTGGTTCCATCTACCAGAAGGGAAGTCTATGACCCAACCAGCTTGGCTCATATTGACCACGGACGCGTCCCTTGTAGGCTGGGGCGCTCATCTAGACGGGTCCCCAGTTCGGGGATCCTGGTCCCCTCAGGAGCGGCATCTTTCTTCAAACCTCCGCGAGATGCGTGCTATCCGGCTAGCCCTCCTTCACTTCGCCCCTCGGATTCGGGGCAAAGCAGTGAAAGTCCAGTCAGACAATATGACTGCCGTGCTTTTTATAAACAAGCAGGGAGGCACAAGATCCGTACCCCTTCTTTTAGAGATTGGGGTAATTCTTCGGTGGGCAGAGCTGAACCTATCCCATCTATCCGCCACTCACATCAGAGGCTCCCTCAATGTCATCGCGGACCGCCTAAGTCGCGGCCTACCGACCATGGAATGGTCATTACATCCGGAGATCTTCAAACAATTAGTCCTCAGGTGGGGGATGCCAGAGGTGGATCTCATGGCAACCAAGTTCAACGCCAAGGTACAGAGGTTCTGTTCCCTTTACAGGGAGGACAACCCCCTGGCGATAGATGCTCTGACAATACCGTGGAGGTTCAGGCTGGCGTACATCTTCCCTCCTTTTTCCATGATCCCGAGGGTATTGATGAAAATCCGTCAGGATCAGGCCTCGGTAATAGCCATCATACCGTTTTGGCCCAGGAGATCCTGGTTTACCCAGCTCATTCAGATGAGTCGGGGACAATATTGGAGACTCCCCCCGGAGCAGACCCTGGTGTCGTGGGACACTCATCTCTGCCCAGATCTGCACAGATTCAACCTGACAGTCTGGAGGTTGACCAGTCCCTTCCCAGAGTAGAAGGGCTCTCTGAGTCGGTCCTGAGAACATTATCGCATTCCAGAGCAGAGTCTACCAGAAAGGCCTACTCCCGGATTATGAGGATCTTCACCTCTTGGTGTAGCTCCAACCAGGTGGCGTTTGCAGATCCGCCCCTCGCAGCGATCCTACAGTTCCTTCAGGATGGGATAGACAGAGGTCTCTCCCCTTCTACCCTGAAGGTCCAAGTGTTTGCCATCTCGGCCTGTCTTAACAGACCATATTCTCGGGACCCGCTCATCAAGCGCTTCCTTAAATGGGCGGAAAGATTGAAGCCTACAATACTGAGACCCGTTCCTCAATGGGATTTGTCAGTTGTTCTTAGGGGGCTAGCATCTCCCCCCTTTGAACCCTTGGAGGAGGCAAGTTTTAAACTCTTAACACTTAAGATGGTTTTTCTTCTGGCCATAACTTCGGCCAAAAGAGTTTCGGAGCTTCAAGCTTTCTCCGCGTCATACCCTTATACCATGTTTCTACAAGATAGGGTCCTTCTGAAATTTCTACCTTACTTTAGACCTAAGGTTTCTACCTTTCAAAATATTAATCAGGTAGTCTCTCTACCTGTATTGCTCTCTGCCTCCTCCCCTGATGCTCCAGTCCGTCATCCACTGGACATAGCTAGATGCCTTCAGATCTATGTGGATAGATCCAAAGAGTTCAGGATGGATGAAAATCTCTTTATCCTGTTTGCCGGTAAGTCAAAAGGCCGTAAAGCATCTAAAAATGACCATTAGTCGCTGGGTTAAGGAAGCCATTAGGGAAACCTTCATTTCCCAAGCCTTAGATCCTCCGGAGTTTGTGAGGGCCCATTCTACAAGGGCCGTAGCAACCTCTGTGGCGGAAAGAAATCTTATCCCCCTAGAGTTGATCTGTAAGGCAGCTTCCTGGAGCTCTGAGTCTACCTTTATCTCCCATTATAGGATCGATGCTAGGATATCTGAGTTCTCGGCCTTTGGGCAGACAGTCCTTACTTCTGCCGAGCATGAGGACCCTCCCTAGGGGATTCTTCTTGCTATCTCCCCATCTGTGCTGCTGGTAGGACGTAAGGGAATCGTTAATTTCTAACGATAATTTGTTTTCCCTTAGTCCTAACAGCAGCACACAAATTTCCCGCCCTAAAGTACTTTTTTTCTTGTGACATACACGGTGGGCTGGGGGATGAACCCCTCCCTTTAAGGGAGCTGGAGTTCTTTTATTGGTTTAATGTTTGGGCTCATTAAAAATTCCGCCGGTCCTACCAGTCCACGGGGGGCAGTTAACCCCATCTGTGCTGCTGTTAGGACTAAGGGAAAACAAATTATCGTTAGAAATTAACGATTCCCTTACGTCCTAACCAGTGGCACAGATGGGGTATTCTGCCCCTGTGGACTGGTTAGGACAGGTGGAAGTTTTAATGAAACAATAAAAAAACTGACATACACACGCCCTCCCTGCCCCCAATAAAGAGGGGTGTGACCCTTAGAACTTTGTGTTTTTTTCTGTCCTGCGGACAGGACGGGACTGGTGGTGCACTCCTCCATCCCTGCGGTGGAGAGAGTGTCTTTTCCCTTTTTGTTATCTTGTTCCCTCTGGGAGCGGCCTCTTATGCGGCCTGAGGATATCGCTCAGGCCTTAGCTGGGGTTCAGCTCCTGAGTTCAGAGCCCTATCCCTGTTGAGCTTACCTCATTTCGGGGCTGGAGCGGCGGTAGCGGCATCCCGCATGTTCGGCTGGGCGCCACCATCTTGCGGAAGTGACGTCAGGTGACGTCACTTCCGGGTTTTCTCCGGCCGATCGCAATAGCGTCGGCCAGGGGAGTATTTTTATTGTCTAAGGCCGTGGGGGGCCTTTAGATGTTTCAGGGGCCTTTAGATGTTTCAGGGTCCCTCTCTGGGGTCCAGAGCAAGGAGTTTGGCTATTCAGAACCAAGAAATAAACTTTAGAGGTTTACCTCGCCCCTTTTGTGGGCGGGGCTTTCTTTTGGCGCCTAAACAACCCTATTTAAACTTGGTGAAGCTCCAGGTTCAGTCTCCTGGAGCGCAGTTAGTTCTGTTAACCTTGAGTGTGTGGTGTTGGTGCTAGAGTTGTTTGCGAACCTCTGTGTGCTGAAAACCTTTTTTTCTTATGATAGAGCTTGCTAAGATCTTCTGGGTAAAGATCCTGAAGCTTGCGGTTAAAGGTCATTTTTTCTTGAATTATGCTTAAATTCATGCCTCTTCTATTTTTCAGCCATGTCTTCTACCGGGGACGGTGAGCGAGAGCCCAGCAGGAAGTCCGCGGGCAAGAGGCGTCACCTGCAGTGCCATGACTGCCAGATCGTGCTGGAGGACTCGTATGATTTTTCCCGGTGCCCACCCTGTAGGGCCAAGACTCTCCCCCAGCTGGAGCCATCGGACTACGACGTAGTCGATTGGGTGAAGGGGTATATGGAGTCTAATATGAGCCAGGTGAACGCCTCCATACAGGAGCTGAAGAATACCCTGGTTTCCAAACGCCATCGTCCCTCCTCCCCCCATCGGGCGATGGAGATCTCGGGGGGTCAGGAGGCGAGAGAAGGTTCAGCCTCTCCCTCCTCAGATGAGGAGGACGGGTTTTCATATCTTTTTCCGCTGGAAAAAGATCCTCTTTGACCGGCTACTAAAATCCGTCCGGTCGGGGGACAAGGACGTTGATCCGGGGGAAGCCTCATCCTCTGCCTCTAGGGGGCCTAGGGCCTTTAAAGCAGATGATTCTCTCCTGTCTCTGATGAAAACAGAGTGGAGAAAGCCAGAGAAGGGTCCAGTGTTGACCAAAAGATTCAAGGCTGTATTTCCGGTCAAAGAGGATCAAGTATCTTCCTGGGGGCCTGTCCCCAAGGTGGACATGACAATCGCAAAGTTATCTAGAAGGACCCTGATCCCATCAGACGACGGGTCAAGTTTGCAGGACCCAATGGACCGGAAGGCGGACTGCGCCCTTAGGTGCGCTTATTCCTCAGCCTCGGCCTCCGCCTCGGTTGCGATTTCGTCGTCCGAAGTGGCGAACTTTCTGAGAGCTAGATTCACCCAGATTCAGTCTGACCTGGACCATGGGGTCTCTAGGGACGACATTCTGGCCTCATGTAAGACGGCCAGCCTTGCCATAGACTTCTTGTGTGACGCAGCTCCACAACAATTGAAGCTGGCATCCAAGTCCATGGCTCTTTCAACCGCGGGCAGGCGTCCGCTTTGGTTGAAACCTTGGAAGGCCGATACGACCTCAAAACATAATCTTTGTGCCATGGCATATGAACCCGGCAAACTCTTTGGTGAAGAGCTTGACCAGATAATGGAGGGGCTGTCGGACAAGAAGGGCAAGTCCCTTCCCCAGCAGTCATTTCGTGGTCGGGGCAAGGGGTATGGTTCCAGAGCGGAACCTCAACCCAGAGCCCAGAGGAGTTGGGGTTCCCGTAGAGGAGGTAAATCCTCTCGGGGTTCTAGACCCCCCAAGAAGTCCTCGGCGCTCTGATTGCGGGCCTCCTCGAGGCTCTTGGTATTTAGCCGGTCTGACTGGAAATCCCAGGCTCCCTTCTCCCCACATTCCCGTAGGCGGTCGCCTACAGCACTTTCTACCTTGTTGGCAGGATCATATCCAGGACAGTTGGGTCCTGCGTGTAATTTCTCAGGGCTACCTTGTAGACTTGAGCAGTCTGCCTCCAGACAAGTTCGTCCAAACAAGGCTTCTTCCCAGCAACAAGCAAAAGATTCTAGAAAATTACGTGCTAGAATACTTGCAGAAGGGGGCCTTAGAAGAAGTTCCTCTCCAAGAGAGGGGAACAGGTATCTACTCCCCAGTTTTCCTGGTACCCAAGAATACCGGAGGTTGGAGGATGATTATAGATTTGAGGTTCTTCAACCGTTTCATAAAACAAAAGAAGTTCCGTATGGAAACTATCCAGTCGGTGACCAATCTTCTTATGCCGGGAGATTTATTGGCAACCTTAGACCTCAAGGATGCTTATCTCCATATTCCCATCCATCCTGGGTCCAGAAGATTCTTAAGGATCGCGGTAAGCATTGGGGGGGTCCTAAAACATTTTCAGTTTGTGGCCCTCCCGTTTGGGATTTCTTCAGCCCCACACACTTTCACCAAAGTGGTGGTCTCTGTGGTGGCCGCGCTAAGGCTTAAGGGCCTGAGTATAGTTCCATACCTGGAAGACTGGCTCCTCAGAGCTCCTTCCCAGGCGATCCTGTCCCAACACATCCAGCAGGCTGTCACATTCCTGCATCGGTTGGGATGGAGAATCAATTGGGACAAATCCCAACTTCAACCAGCCACCTCGGTAAGGTTCCTGGGGTTCATGGTGGATTCAGTCAGGATGACGATTCATCTCACTCCCGAAAGAAGGCAATCCGTGCAACAGACAGCCCGTTCTCTTTCTGTACCAAGACAGGTAACGATTCGAACATGGATGAAAATGTTGGGACTAATGTCTTCAACCGCTCAGGCGGTACCTTGGGCATTATGGCACCTACGTCCGCTCCAGTCGGAAGTACTAGCCAAGTGGAATCACAGTCCAGTGGGACTCAATTCCGTGCTCTCCCTGCCTTACAAGGTCCGATCCTCTCTAAGGTGGCGGTCCCACCTCGAGGACGGCAAGTCCCTGATCCAGCCCTCTTGGATCATACTTACTTCAGACGCATCCCTAGTAGGCTGGGGTGCGCATCTGCAGGACATGACAGTCCAGGGAACTTGGACACCTCAGGAGAGGTTATTGTCATCAAATCTCCTGGAGATCAGAGCAGACTAGCTCTTTTTCATTTTGCTCCCTTCATTCGAGGGAAGGCAGTGAAGGTACAGTCAGACAGCATGACCGCTGTGCTGTACATCAACAAGCAGGGGGACACGAGGTCACAAAGTCTCCTGAGAGAGATAGGGGTGATTTTGGATTGGGCAGAATTGAACCTCACCCACTTATCAGCCGTTCACATTCGCAGAGTTCTCAATGTGATTGCGGATCGCCTGAGCCGAGGTCTTCCACCCCGAGAATGGTCACTTCATCCAGAGGTCTTCAAGGAGATAACGCTCAGGTGGGGCATGCCAGAGATCGATCTCATGGCAACGAGGTTCAACACCAAGGTGGAGAGGTATTGCTCCCTTTACAGGGAGGACAACCCGGTGGCTATAGATCCTCTGTCAATCCCATGGAGGTTCAGGCTGGCCTACATCTTCCCTCCAATTTCCTTGATACCAAGGGTCTTGATGAAAATTAGGCAGGACCAAGCGTCAGTTATCGCCATTATCCCATACTGGCCGAAAAGAGCTTGGTTTACCCAACTCTTACAGATGAGTCAGGGTCAATTTCTGAGGCTTCCCCCAGAGAGAGTACTGGTGTCGGGGGACACTCAGATCTCCTCAAATCTTCAAATGTTCAACCTGACGGCCTGGAGGTTGACCAGTCCCTTCCACGGATAGAAGGGCTATCAGGGTCAGTCTTGAGAACCTTAGAGCACTCCAGATCAGAAGCTACCAATAAGGCCTACTCCAGAATCTGGAAGATCTTTTCATCCTGGTGTACAAGGCATCAGCAAAGATCCGCTGAAGCTTCCATCCCGATGATTCTCCAATTTCTTCAAGACGGTCTGGACAGGGGGCTATCACCAGCTACCCTTAAAGTGCAGATTTCAGCAATCTCTGCTTGTCTCAACAGAGCTATTTCTCAAGACCCCCTTATCAAGAGATTCCTGAAGGGAGCCTCAAGATTAAAGCCTACAGTAATCAGACCTATCCCGGTTTGGGATTTGTCGGTCGTGCTCAGGGGGTTATCATCTCCCCCCTTTGAGCCCCTAGAGGAGGCGGGACTCAAGTTCCTGACCTGGAAGATCACCTTCTTGTTGGCTGTTACCTCTGCAAAGCGAGTTGGGGAACTCCAGGCTTTTTCTGCCTTTGAGCCTTATACGAAGTTCCTGCAGGATCGGGTACTTCTCAAATTTTTACCTACCTTCATCCCAAAGGTTCCTTCCTTTGACAATATCAACCAGGTGATCTCCCTGCCAACATTGGCTCCACCCCCCTCCTCTGAGGAAAGAGGGCTCCATACCCTTGACATTGCGAGATGTCTTAGGATTTACCTGGAACGTTCCAAGGTATTTAGGAAGGATGAAAACCTCATCCTTTTTTCCGGTACCCATAAGGGGAGAAAAGCCTCTAAGCCCTCTATCAGTCGCTGGATTAAAGAGGCAATTCGGGAGTCTTATATGTCTCAGGGCTCGGAGCCCCCTGAATTTGTAAGGGCCCACTCTACTCGAGCAGTGGCCACTTCTTTTGCAGAGAGAAGCTTGATCCCATTGGACATGATCTGTAAGTCAGCTTCTTGGAGTTCTCACTCCACTTTTACTCTCTTTTTACACTTACACTATAGAGTGGATACTAGAATACATAGTTATTCCTCATTTGGCCGGACAGTGTTATCTTCCGCCAGGCATGAGGACCCTCCCATGGGGGTTTCTACTTGCTAAATCCCCATCTGTGCCACTGGTTAGGACGTAAGGGAATCGTTAATTTCTAACGATAATTTGTTTTCCCTTAGTCCTAACAGTGGCACAGATGGGGTATTCTGCCCCTGTGGACTGGTTAGGACAGGTGGAAGTTTTAATGAAACAATAAAAAAACTGACATACACACGCCCTCCCTGCCACCAATAAAGAGGGGTGTGACCCTCAGAACCTTGTGTAATTACAAGTAGACAAAAATAACCACAATTAATAAAAAAGGGGGGGGGGAATTTGTGTGCCACTGTTAGGACTAAGGGAAAACAAATTATCGTTAGAAATTAACGAATCTAGAGGACTACCCTGATCTCCAAAATCTCATGGAGTTATGGGAGGAAGGTGTAAAAACACCATGTAAGGGTCCATTCACAGAACTACGCCCCCGGAGTACCAGATTGCCACAACCGGTTAACACCGAACATATCGATATTTTCCTACGCTTGGTAGTCAAAGATATCGAACAACTACAAACCAATGATGTTCATCGCTCAAATTTGTCCTTCTCTGAATTCCAAGCTCTAAGGAGCCTAGAGAGGAATAAAAATTTGATTATTAAGCAATCTGATAAGGGTGGCAATCTGGTACTCCTTGACCATCCTAAATATCAACAAATGTGTCTTACATTATTAAACGATAAAAATAGTTACAAAAAAATTCCCTCAGATCCAACCGACATTTTTCTGGCAGACTTGACCAGAATCTTGTTTCAGGGTTTAAAACAGGGGATCATTAATAAGACCAAATTTGACTACTTCCAAAACTCCCCCAGATTGCAACGTTTTATTGTTTACCGAAGATACACAAAGGGGTTTACCCCCTTAGGGCCGTCCAATCATATCCGGCATAGACTCTTTGACACACATAGTGAAATCTATCTTGATAAAGTGCTTCAAGAATTTGTCTGGACGTTGCCATCTTTCACTAGAGATACGATGGATTTCCTCCGAAAAATTGAAACTTTAACCATCAACCCCAATAGTATCTTGGCGAGCATAGACGTGGAATCACTTTACACGTCTATCCCGCTATTGCCTTTTTTTTTACACACCAGAGGGATTCAGTTCCACCCTCATAATAATTTCATTTTACGTCTCCTGGAATATATTCTAACCCATAATTACTTTCTGTTTAACAGTTCGTTCTACCGCCAGCTCAGTGGGACGGCGATGGGGAACTCGTGCGCCCCAACCTACGCCAATCTCCTCCTGGGCTGGTGGGAGGATAAGTACGTCTTCCCAGATCAGCATCAATGGTGGAATGACAACATTACCTTTTGGACTCGTTACATCGACGATGTCTTTCTGATCTGGGAGGGTACTATACCTGCCTTTCAAAAGTTCATTAATGTCTTAAATCAAAATGACATTGGTCTGAGCTTCAAATTCGAAACTCAGACCCAACAAATTACTTTCCTTGACGTGGTGGTGAGGGAAACTGAGGGGACCCTCAGTACGTCGGTACATAGGAAACCGACTGCCACTAACAGCATTCTCCACTGGGACAGTCACCACCCCACTGGTGTAAAGAGAGGTATCCCCAGGGGACAGTACCTGCGGGTCCGCAGGAACTGTTCCTCGGGGGGAAATTTCTATTCAGAATCTAAAAATAAAAAAAAAAGACTAACACAGAGGGGCTACCCATTGAACCTCCTGAGGGAGTCTTTTCAATTTGCAGAGTCCAGGAAGAGGGAGGATCTACTGATACCAAGGTCTAGAGACAAGACAGACGAGGGTCTGATACTTTGACTCTGGTAACAGGGAGGTTACCTCTATTTTAAAAGCGTACTGGCCAATACTTATGATGGACCCGGATCTAGCACAAGTGATCAAGGAATATCCCCAAGTCACCTATCGCAAAGGGAGGAGCTTGCGGGATCGACTTGTTCACAGCCATTATGAGGGTCCCAAAAGAGAGGGTACCTGGCTTGATCGGAAGCCCTTGGCCATCTTTAAATTCGGATCCTGCAAAGCCTGCAAATATATTAACACCTCTAAGACGGTCACTTGTTCTGTCACACAACGTCATTTTTCTATCCGGGACTTTGCGAACTGTAAAACAAAAGGTGTAGTATATATTTGTCAATGTACATGCCCCTTGGATTACATTGGCAAAACGAAAAGAGAATTTCGAAGAAGGATTTGCGAACACATCAATGATATTAAAAAACAAAAAGATACGCCAATAGCTCAGCACTTTAATAACTGCCATATGGGCGATACAGACTCTGCACGTTTCTCAGTTCTGGAGGTAGTCCCCCTCCCTGAAAGGAGGGGTGACTGGGACAAGAAGATCCTTAAGAAAGAAACAGCATGGATCTATAGATTCCAGTCCCCCCTTGGACTCAATGAAAGATTAAACTTTACATGTTTCATTTGAATTCCCTGTCCCTTTAAATATATATCTTTCTTTAGTGATAATTTTGGTATATGGCCCCTTAACCGGCTTTTTGATTGATGCGAGAAGCATCCTTGAATGGGTGAATAAATATTAGTCCACCATATCTTAATTTGGTGTCCCTTGTCTACCTTTATGCTATCAGGGAGAGGACCCAAATATTTTTTATCATTTTCTATTGATCCCCCTCATCAATTATGGGAGACATCTGTCAGTCCCTTTTCCTTTCTGGCTCCCCCTGTAGTTGCAATGTTTTCCAAAAAAACATGGAGACTATTGGCGATTTCACCAATGGACCCATGGTGTAATATCAAGTCTGTGCCTGTTACGCACCCCCATCCCCTCCGGCATGTGTGACGTTAAACCTGCGTCTCAATATGCGTTCCAGCATGAATCCGGAAGTGACGCTTAAGAACTTCCGGTCTCTGGGCTTGACATTGCGGCACAGAGAGGCAGGCATGCGCTTCAGAGTGCGGTCCAAACGCCGGAAGCATATCTCCGGCGTCCGGAAGTCCACTCTGAGCAGGCGCATCAGCCTGAATAAATATCGCAACAGTGGCCAGATCAAGCTAGCTCAAGCAATTTGGTTTTGACTGGGACCATATCTCTTGCCCGTATGTAAGTAGGCCTGTCTTTCTCTTTGTCTTGGATTTATGCTGACATGATATTAACATAGATGCCGTATACTGATTGAGCCTATATGTATTTCTCTTAGATACCTACTAAAGGACAGCCCCACTTTGGGTAGCCAACAAAACCATTTGTATTCGGCTTGGAGCTAAGTATCACTTTTGAGCATCAGTTTGTCCATCTATGACTGTATTGAGATCACCCCCTGATGAGTCTAGAGAGTTCTAGGCGAAACGCGTCGGGGTCTCGTTTTTCTATATCTGAAGAGTTTCAGCGGCACCCAATCCTTGGGATAACCGTTGACACTCCTCTCTTTTGTTTATATCCAGAGAGCCTCAGCGGCACCCAACCTATGGAATAACCATTGACACTCTCTATGTAGCTATCTTTCCCGTGTAAGGGTTCCCTTGTTGGGGATTAACAGGGACTTGATAGTATTAGGTTCGCGGACAGGGAACCTCCACCATCAGGACGTCGCCCTGGGCTAAGCAGTCTTTAGGGCAACTAGGGTGAGATTTCTCTGTCCTTGCCCTGCCCATAAAATCTTTGTCCTCTGCCCCGACTCCCTTTTCTTCTATCCTGTTACTATGAATTTCTTTTTTGGGGGTACTTACTCCCCTTTAGGAAATTCAAGTACTTGTACGTCTCCTTGCACTATATAGTGGTATATACATACCGATACCCTTTGATATAATAAAGGTAATTTTAAAAAGTCACTTTCTTTAGCTACTTAAATTTTACAATTATTACGGTTTGTATTGACCAAAAATGTTTTTACTTTTAACGGGTCCTTTTTCCTACAGCTCCAGGGAACCGCGATGGGGGCGGCCTGTGCGCTCTCATACACCAACTTGTTCCTGGGGCTGTGGGAAAGAGACCTGTTTATGTCTGATGGACATGATACCATGCCAGATGGACACGTCATCATGGACCACGCCATTTTTTGGGCGCAGTACATTGATGACGTCTTCCTGATCTGGCAGGGTACCGAGGGACAGCTACATGATTTTTTCACAGCGTTGAATAAAAACTCTAGGAATATCAAACTTACTTGTACGTATTACAAAAGCGTGATTAATTTTTTAGATGTGACCATATAAAAAAATGGTAGGGGACAGATAAAAACTGATGCATACCGTAAAGACACATCGGTTAATGCATTTTTACACGCTTCCTCTTTGCATCCTATAAACACCATTAACGCAATTCCAACTGGACAATTTTTACATATGCGGAGGATTTGTTCAGAGGAAAACACCTTTGAGGGACAGGCGAGTGATCCGACTAACCTTTTTTTGAGAAGAGTGTATAGCTGGAGATCTATAAAGAGGGTGTACCATAGAGCAAAATCACAAAAACAAGTTGATCTCCTACAACCAAAAAGAGATAAAGTTATGGATACCAAGATCAGGTATGTAATCACATACCACTCTCGGTGGGGGGAGATGAGGGAGATTGTGGCCAGACATTGGTCGGTTCTGCGAACCGATCCAATTCTGGAGAAACTACTGCCGACATATCCCTCCATTACTGCACACAGAGCTGATACTCTGCGTAATAATTTGGTTATGAGTTATTTGAAACCGATACCCCAACAGATTTTCCCCGGTAAGAGAAGACCACAATGGGGTTTCAAACCATGCGGGAGATGCGTTGCATGTCCCAACATGG
Organism: Bufo gargarizans; assembly: GCF_014858855.1. Taxonomy (NCBI): domain Eukaryota; kingdom Metazoa; phylum Chordata; class Amphibia; order Anura; family Bufonidae; genus Bufo; species Bufo gargarizans. The sequence goes on along the minus strand of NC_058080.1, from coordinate 389,260,006 downwards.
AACGAGCAGACAGGTTTACTGATGCAGGGGGTATTAAAACTTTCAGAATCACACATCAAATTACTTGCTCTACATCCAAAGTAGTATACTACGCTAAGTGCCTCTGTCCAAAAATTGATATTGGACGGGAGCACGTTAGAGATATCATCGCCGCTAAGGATGTAGAAAACTGGGAAGATTTAAAACCCATTCCAAGAAATTTTTGGATTTGTCATGCCTGCAATCCTAGATTTCTTAAAGTGAGAGGAATAGACTGCATTAGAGCCGACTTAAGGGCAGGGAACATATCTAAAAAATTGGCCCAGAAAGGGAGCTGCTGGATTTGGACACTTTCTCTAGATATCCAGACCGCTATGGACCATTTGTTTTTAAAGGGAACCTGTCACCTGGATTTTGTGTATAGAGCTGAGGACATGGGTTGCTAGATGGCTGCTAGCACATCCTCAATATCCAGTGCCCATAGCTCTGTGTGCTTTTATGGTGTAAAAAAAACGATTTGATACATATGCAAATTAACCTGAGATGAGTCCTGTCCCTGACTCATCTCACGTACAGGACTCATCTCATGTTAATATAGATCAAATCAGTTTTTTTACACAATAAAAGCACACAGAGCTATGGGCACTGGGTATTGCAGATGTGCTAGCGGCCATCTAGCAACCCATGTCCTCAGCTCTATACCCAAAATCCCGGTGACAGGTTCCCTTTAAGTTATTGTTTTTTAACATTCTTTTTTACTTGTTTCCTCAGGTTATATTATCCCCCCAATTATAGAAGATCTCTCCATCTACTTTAGAGTGGAACATCTCTTCAGCTTCTCTCTTGGATTTGGATGATTGTGTTATATTAAGACTGTGATATCTGCTGTCTTTTGTACTCATTGTTATTATATTTTCCTTTTTTCATGTAATAATGGCATATTAGACTGGGGCGTATTGTAGGTGCGACACACTTATTTGGTATATACATATATGCTTCCTTCCCCCTTTTTCCTCCCCCCCCCCCCATTCCCTTCCCCTCCCCTCATTCCCTTCCCCTGCTTTCCCTCCCCCTCTTCTCCCATCCCTTCCGTCTCCCCATCCTTTTGCGTCTTCACATGTACATTGTGTTTCCCACATGTATTCAGCACCATAGTTTTTTCACTAGTGTATTCATTTTCACGTGTCCTTAGTTATATGTTTAATTTTGGCACTGCGTTCACTATTGCTCATGTTTTCCTCATTTTCGCTGACTTCATTTTTTGTTAGCGAATTCATCTCATTCAGAGCCATCTTTTCACAGATATTTGATATTCACCGAGATACACTATGTGGCATATTGCTGCTCCCAATAACTGTACACTTGTGTATATTATAATTTTATAAAATTTTTCCATTTTTTTAAGTGGCCAATCTGGTCAATATACTATGCATGTTTTTTTTTATTAAATAGGTTTGTAGAATACATGCAAATATAATATTAATTACACTGATAAGTATTTATTTATGATATATTAATTTGCACTTTATATGTAATCACTTGCCTGTTACTTTATCCTATTATAGGGTTTTTATTATTTTTTTGTATTTATTTATTAATTTTCACAATTTTATAAATTTTATATGAGTACATTAATATTTTAAATATACGCAATGGATAGGCACAGAGTACTGTCCCTTTAATAACAATGAAGGAGCTGTAATGATGGTGATATGCATGTATACTGACAGCCAGTAGAGGGGGTGCTTTTCCCTGTGGTTGTGGCCTGGTTTGTTTTCCTTCTCCCCTGGATGTGTGCGCACGGCCCCTCCCGCCCGGCGTCTTGACGTCGATCCATGAAGTCACACGTGGCGAGGGTGTGGCGATGTGACGCCGGCCCGGGGGGAGGACCGTGCGCTGCGGTCCGCTCACAGCGCAGCCAGCTGGCATCCAGATGATTTAGGGAACGAATTAGCAGGCAAGTGTCCTATTGGAGGGAGGGGGTTTATAACCTATGTTCCACAGCTATGGCGTTACCCCCTTACGAAGGCACGCTGAAACGCGCGTTGGGGTAACGCCATCCTGTTTGCTGACATATGGCACTTGTCTTGGTAGGTCTCTCTTTATTTCTACATTTACATTAGGCCATATGGGTGGAAGTACGGTGGTGATTTCTGAGTCTCTTTTGGACCATTGGTTCTTATTCTGTGGACCTGCTGCCCCCCATATATGCATTATGTAATTATATGTGATCTACCTCTGTGATATTTATTGATTCATTATTTATTATATATTAATTCATGACAACACTATGTGCAGCCTATGTCCCATCAGGGTGGTGTTTTTCTCTGTCCACTTGGTTTTTAACGACCATGTCCTTGATATACAGGTCCCTCTAAAAAAATTAGCATATTGTGATAAAGTTCATTATTTTCTGTAATGTACTGATAAACATTAGACTTTCATATTTTTTTGATTCATTACACACAACTGAAGTAGTTCAAGCCTTTTATTGTTTTAATATTGATGATTTTGGCATACAGCTCATGAAAACCCCAAATTCCTATCTAAAAAAAATTAGCATATTTTATCCGACCAATAAAAGAAAAGTGTTTTTAATACAAAAAAAGTCAACCTTCAAATAATTATGTTCAGTTATGCACTCAATACTTGGTCGGGTATCCTTTTGCAGAAATGACTGCTTCAATGCGGCGTGGCATGGAGGCAATCAGCCTGTGGCACTGCTGAGGTGTTATGGAGGCCCAGGATGCTTCCATAGCGGCCTTAAGCTCATCCAGAGTGTTGGGTCTTGCGTCTCTAAACTTTCTCTTCCCAATATCCCACAGATTCTCTATGGGGTTCAGGTCAGGAGAGTTGGCAGGCCAATTGAGCACAGTAATACCATGGTCAGTAAACCATTTACCAGTGGTTTTGGCACTGTGAGCAGGTGCCAGGTCGTGCTGAAAAAGGAAATCTTCATCTCCATAAAGCTTTTCAGCAGATGGAAGCATGAAGTGCTCCAAAATCTCCTGATAGCTAGCTGCATTGACCCTGCCCTTGATAAAACACAGTGGACCAACACCAGCAGCTGACATGGCACCCCAGACCATCACTGACTGTGGGTACTTGACACTGGACTTCAGGCATTTTGGCATTTCCCTCTCCCCAGTCTTCCTCCAGACTCTGGCACCTTGATTTCCGAATGACATGCAAAATTTGCTTTCATCCGAAAAAAGTACTTTGGACCACTGAGCAACAGTCCAGTGCTGCTTCTCTGTAGCCCAGGTCAGGCGCTTCTGCCGCTGTTTCTGGTTCAAAAGTGGCTTGACCTGGGGAATGCGGCACCTGTAGCCCATTTCATGCACACACCTGTACACGGTGGCTCTGGGTGTTTCTACTCCAGACTCAGTCCACTGCTTCCGCAGGTCCCCCAAGGTCTGGAATCGGTCCTTCTCCACAATCTTCCTCAGGGTCCGGTCACCTCTTCTCGTTGTGCAGCGTTTTCTGCTACACTTTTTCTTTCCCACAGACTTCCCACTGAGGTGCCTTGATACAGCACTCTGGGAACAGCCTATTCCTTCAGAAAAAAATTTCTGTGTCTTACCCTCTTGCTTGAGTCGGCAGTCTTACCCATGATTGCGGTTTTGAGTAATGAACCAGGCTGGGAGTTTTTAAAAGCCTCAGGAATCTTTTGCAGGTGTTTAGAGTTAATTAGTTGATTCAGATGATTAGGTTAATAGCTCGTTTAGAGAACCTTTTCATGATATGCTAATTTTTTTAGATAGGAATTTTGGGTTTTCATGAGCTGTATGCCAAAATCATCAATATTAAAACACTAAAAGGCTTGAACTACTTCAGTTGTGTGTAATGAATCTAAAATATATGAAAGTCTAATGTTTATCAGTACATTACAGAAAATAATGAACTTTATCACAATATGCTAATTTTTTTAGAAGGACCTGTATATCATGTTTTGTAATTAATAAATAATTTATAATATTTGGTAATAGTACGTAGTCAGCTTCGTTTCTTCTGTAGGTTTTGTATAATGGAGTCTGGCAGAGATCCAGCCCCTATCCGGCAAATATGCCAGGATTCGGCTGGAGAAATACCGCTGCTTAGTCAATGGAGCTAGCTGGCATTCATAGCTCTGGATCCAACATTTAGGGTTATTGTGACTCATTAACCGCAATGTTGCCAGTAGACATAATTTGAGAAGATGGGGTCACCTTTAATCTGAGGTACATGGTGCTATTACATCAGTACCCCCCATGTACCTCACATTAAAAGTAAGTGGCCCCAAGCACTTTATCAAATAATGGGCAACATTGGGTTAACCATTAATGTGAGCTACACATGATGAGGTTACTTACTATTAGGGTCCATTCACATGTCCGCAAAATGGGTCCGTATCCGTTCCGCAATTTTGCGGAACGGGTGCAGACCCATTCATTTTCAAAACCAAAGGCTGTCCGGGGATGCTGGGAGTTGTAGTTTTGCAACAGCTGGAGGCACGCTGGTTGGGAAACACTGTTATATGCCCATGTATTAATTTATTAACCCTTTTACAAAGGAAAAGTAAAGCAGTTGTCCATAGAAACCAAATTCCTGCTTTAATTTTTTTCCCGCTGTTTCTTTGTACAAGGTTTGATAAATCTCCCCATGACTAAATTAAATTGAAATTTGCTGTAAAAACATTACCATCAAAAATGTGAAGAAAGTTATTTATTGCATCCTTTCGGTGCACAGAGCCGCCAGCAAAATGTCAGAGGTGTGGAAGCATTTTAAAATTTGTGAAGACAACCCACACATGACAGAATGCAATCTTTGTTCTACAAAGATATCGAGAGGAGGTGCAAAAGTTAGCTCATCTTATAGCAATCTTATAAAACACCTAAAAATAAAACATAAAAATGAGTATTGAGAATTTGCTGCTGTTTCTACCAGCAGTGTTCGGCATCCAACACTGGAGGAAACCCTAGCAAGACGAGAAAGTTTTTCAAGAGATAACCCAAGAGCTATAAAAATAACAGTGGCGCTTACTCAGTTTATTATTCTTGATGATTAACCACTGTCAATAGTGGATAACATGGTTTTCGAAGATGTGTTAATGTTTTAGAGCCAAAGTACGAGATTCCCAGTCGCCACTATGTCACTGATGTAATCTTACCGCAAATACATGACACCGTTAAAAAGCATGTTACCAGCATGTTGCAGGTGAAGAAGAATGCCATCAGCTTCACTACTGACATATGGAGCTGCAGTGTGAGTCCAGTGTCCTTAATTAGCTTAACAGCGCAGTGGATAGATGAGGATTTTTCTCTAAAACAAGTTATGCTCCATGCGAAGGCATTTCAAGGCTCTCACACTGGTCAAGCAATAGCAAACATCCTTCAGGAAATGCTTGAGACTTGGGCAATTCCTAAAAGTTCTGTTCATGTTGTGGTCCGTGACAGTGGCAAAAATATGATAAAAGGCATGGATGAAGCTGGACTTTGCAGTATTTCCTGTGTGGCACATGGGAACAGCACGTTTTACATGCTGCAGTCATTGAATTAGCAGAGACGGGCACTAGGAGTATATATGGCTCAGCATGAGCTTCCTGCCACTTTCACTGCAAACCACTGGAATCTAATGGTGAAAGTGTTATACATCTTGGCTCCCTTTGAAGAGTTCTGCGGATGCTTTTGCGTCTGATGTTATTCCTGCTGTGACTGTGCGGCAGAGACTGCTATCAAAACAAGGATGATGGCCATGATATTAAAACAATGAAGAGCACTTTGCTTGCTGCTTTGCAGAAACGTTTTTCTGATACAGAGCGCAATCTACTATACTAAATAGCAACAATAATTGATCCAAGGTAATGCAGTGACTTTTTCTTATTTAAATTATTATTTTAAAAAAAATAAAGCTTTCATTTGCTCATAAATGTTGGGGGGGGGGGGGGATGATGTATTTCATGCATCAATTTTTTTATTTTCTTATTCTAGGTATAAAGATCGATTCTTTTCCAATGCTGACAGTGCCAGGCAGGTCAAAGAAATGTTTGTTGAACATCAAAAGCTTTTGAAAGACACAGCCACGCTTGAGGAGGAACTAGCTGTCAAAAAATCACACCATGACAAGCCCAGTACCAGCCTGGACTGTGTTTTTCAGGAAATAGCAGATGAGCATCCCTCTACATCTGAGAGCATCACTCCAAAAGCTGCTACAATACCTAGAGGCGTCCACTTAAATACTGGGCATTAAATAAAATACGTTTTCCAGCTTTGGCTGTAATGGCGCAAAAGTATCTTTCAGCCCCATGCAGTAGTGTGGAAAGTGAAAGACTGTTCAGCTCAGTGTCTCACGTTCTGACCGAAGGCAGAAACAGACTTCTAGCTGACCATGCAGAAATGCTTCTGTTCCTTAAAAAAAAACTTCCACTTATATTACAAAAATAGTTGATACATTGCCTCTTGTACTTAAACAATGTTATAGTTCTGTTTTTTGGACTTTTGGTTGGTCAGTGGTGACAAAATAAATGTGTTATTTATTTCATTGTTAGAATTGGTATCGTTAATTGGTATCGCTGAGTACTTAATTAAAAGTATCGGTACTTGTACTCAGTCTTAAAAAAATGGTATAGGGACATCCCTACTATTATGTGGCATATGGTTTCATCACATAAATAGCCAAAAACCTTATCATACTGTAGTACCCAACACTAACCCACACATTAATCCCATGTTGCCCAATGTCCATTATGTCAGGAAGTACTTGCTGGTGTTACTATCAATATGAGGCACATGGCTTTATCAATTTTGACCTCTATTTGCTTCACATTAATAGTAAGGGACCCCATCAAGTACCTCCTCAAATAATGGGCAATTGATACTTTGCAAAAAATAAAAATAAACTCACATGTTAACCCCATGCAAAATGTGAGTATTTTTATTTTTTGCATGGTATCGAATTGGTATCGAGTGTTGTAAGACTTTTTTTGGTATCAAAATCAAACTCAAAATTCTGGTATTAGAGAAGACTTCATCTCTGCTCAGTGGACGTTGTATTCGCTCTAGCTGAGACGCCGTACAATTGCTGCGGACCTCTTCACAGCCAGGGAGAAGATGAGCTGTTCTTGAAGAATGACCTAGTCTCGCATGAACAGCTCATCTTCTCCCTGGCTGTGAAGAGGTCCGCAGCAATTGTACGGTGTCTCAGCTAGAGAGAATACAATGTCCACTGAGCAGGGACGAAGTCTCTTCCATCCTGAACCTAGAATTACAGATTTTTAAATATACGGCGCTGCCTATACCTATACCATGCTACACTACATGCCAATCACAGCGTGACAAAGGGCATATCCACTGTTGCCCAAAACATTACAGCAATATGTGAATATCCATATGTGGTGGTTCTCCAATAAAATTAATTTTTAATTGCATTATTTATTATGGCCATGCACCAAATATGAGAACAAGAAAAGTGCAGTTGAACCTGTGTATAAGTCAAGTGAATAATACTAGGCGCGAAAAAGGAACAGGGGCTGTAGCAGAAGAACTGAGGGGCCAATAAAAAAAAAACTGAGCTATATTCAGGGGAGGAACCGTAACAAGTGGACATATTAGTTTAAATTTTTTCTCACTTGTGCACTCCGCGTACCGAAAAAAAAAAGCCACAAGCTAATTAACCCTTGTAAAATGAGTATAAAAAAACAAACATTGCTGCAGAGTTTCTTTGAAAAGGGAGAAAGACCCAATGATGAGACAGCAGAACACTACAACACTGCAAAAAAAAAAAAGAAAGCTGCATTTAAAAGAAAATACCAAGAGTCCTGCTTAAATTACGGGGTTCATAGCAACAGGTGATTCACATGCCCCAAACCCGCTGTGTGTAATATGTGGCGAACGACTATCCAACGGGGTCATGAAGCCTTCAAAACTGCTTCGCCAGTTAGAGACCAAGCACCCTGCATCAAAAGACAAGCCTTTTGTTAAAGAAAAAAACGTGAATATGAAGGACAGAAGCAATTACTGAAGACCACCTCATCATCAAATGTGTCTGCCCTAAAAGCATCATTCTTAGTGGCTAACCGCATTGCCATAGCTAAGAAGCCCTTTACTATTGGTGAAGAGTTGATCCTGCCTGCCGCTAAGGACATCTGCCGTGAGCTTTTAGGAGAGGCTGCAGTTATAAAGATAGCATAGGTTCTTTCGGATAGCATCATAACTAGACGAATTGATGAAATAGCAGAGGACATTGAGGTACAATTGTTAGAGAGGATTAATGAGCCACTGTGGTACAAAATCCAAGTTGATGAGTCTACTGACGTTGACAACAAGGCAATAATGCTTGTTTTTATGCGATATATTTCAGGAGGATGTGCATGAGGATATCATATGTGCATTATTGTTGACACCCAACACCACAGCTGCAGAGCTATTCAAGTCTTTGGATGATTACATAACAGGAAAACTAAACTGGTCATTTTGTGTCGGTGTATGCACTGACAGAGCCGCTGCCATGACTGGATGGCTTTCTGGTTTAACTACTTGGGTCAAAGAGGTTGCACCTGAATTTGAGTCTACGCACTGTGTCCTCCATAGAGAAATGCTGGATAGCCTAAAAATGTCACCCAAACTTGACAGCGTTTTGAAAGATGTGATTAAAGTAATAAATTACATCAAAAGTACATACCCTTAACTCACGTCTGTTCGAGCAGCTCTGTGAGGAGATGGACACTGAGCACAAACGTCTTTTGTTATATACAGAAGTGAGGTGGCTTTCTAGAGGTAGATCTCTGGCAAGAGTTTTTGAGTTACGAGAGCCACTTCATAAATTTCTTTTAGAAAAAGAATCACCACTTGCTGCACATTTCAGTAGTAAAGAATGGGTTGGAAAACTTGCTTACTTCACATATTCAACTTGCTCAATGACCTCAATCTGTCACTTCAGGGGAGAATGACAACTGTCTTTAAGTTGGCAGATAAAGTGGCTGCATTCAAAGCGAAACTAGAATTGTGGGCACGGCGAGTGAAAATAGGGATATTTGACATGTTTCAAACATTAGCAGGGATTTTGGAAAAGACCGAGCCTGTACCTTCATTCTCCCAGCTGCTGCACGCCCACCTATCTCAGCTTTTAAAAGAGTTTGAGCGTTATTTTTCAACCACACAAGACCCGCGAACTAGGAAGGAATGGATCCGTGACCCATTTGTGAACAAGCCTGGTGAGGCAACCTTGTCCGTGCTAGAAGACCAACTGCTTGAGATTGCAAATGATGGTGGCCTTAAAAGTATGCTTGAGACGTCAAATCTCACAACGTTCTGGATTAAAGTCAAGGCAGAACATCCTGAGATCTCCAAAAAAGCGCTGAAGACTCTGCTGCCATTTCCAACAGCCTATCTTTGTGAAGCAGGGTTTTCTGCAGTAACAGCAACCAAAACAAGATTATGGAGTAGACTGGACATAAGGAACACACTTCAGGTGTCATTGTCGCCCATCACCCCTAGATGGAACTGTCTCGTTGTACGGAAGCAAGTCCAGTGCTCCCACTGATTCTGCATTATGGTTAGTTGAGTCACAATTAAATAATAAATGTAATCATTATATAGTTTTATATATTTTAATATGCACCTTGTGTTTTGTTATGCGCGTGAATCAACCAGCGTCGACCAGCACCCCCTAAACCCCGCCCACCCTCTGAGCCCCACCCGGTCCCTGGGAAAATTGTCTTGCATGAAACTGGTCCTTGGTGCAAAAAAGGTTGGGGACCACTGTTCTAAGAAACCATACGTTTTTTGCTTAGTAAAATTAGAGAATGATACATGTGGCACTGCACCATATTAGACTAGGTACTTACTCGTCGAGGCAATCTTGGCGTGGTGAGTGGGCCTATGGATTTTGATCAAAACGTATGTATACTAATACCTTGTGTACAGAATGTAGATTAGGGCTTGGTATACTATTATTTACTCTGAGAAGCTTTATGAATTGTGCTGAGAAGCAATATTAGATAAATGCATAGTATGAGGATGTGCCATCAATGCTTTTTTTCTTTTTTTGGAATGTTATCATAGTCCAGTGATAACTAACCTCCAGCTGTGGTGAAACTATGACTCCCAGCATGCTTCATTCATTTCTGTGGCGTTTTTGGGAGTTGTAGTTTTACCACAGCTGGAGTGCCGGAGGTTAGCCATCACAGTCATAGTCTGTCTCTTTCCTATGGTATCAGTACTCCTCCCATTTGCCCCAGTTGCATTTATTTAGCAGTAGAATGTAGAAGGGTTAATAAACTCTTAATAGGTCCCACTTTGTAGTTCCTGAGATCACATGGAAAGGTGAGCTTTTAACCCGTAGGATACCAGAGTTTTTTCATTTAATTTTTCTTCCATATTTTCCTTGAGCCATTACATTTTTATTTTTCCTTTCACTTATCCATATGAGGGCCTATTTTTTGCGGGACAGGTTGTACTTTCTAATGCCATCATTTAATATGGCATACAATGTAGTGGGAAGGGGTAAAACATTCCAAATGGGGTGGAATTGGAAAACAATGCAATTCCTCCACTGGTTTACAGGTTTTGTTCCTATGGCATTCCCTTTGCTGCAAAACTCATTCTTTGGGTTAGTACAAATACAACTATACCACATATGTACAGTTTTTTTAATGTCTAAATACTGTAAAAATAAATATAATTTTTATTTTATTTTTTAACATCACCATATTCTGACCTCATAACTTTTTTACAGTTATATCTACTGGGCTGTGTGGGGGCTTATTTTTTGTGGGGCAATCTGTAGTTTTTATTGATACCATTTTGGAGTGTGTGACTTTTGATCGCATTTTAATACATTTTTTGGGGGTAAGAGAAGCAATGAAAAAATGGTGAATCGTCCATTTTGACCCTTTTTTCCGTTACGTCATTCGCCGTATTGGAAAAATATATTTATATTTTAATAGTACGGTCATTTTTAGATGTGGTGATGCCCATGATGTTTATATTTTTTATTTCTGTATTTATTTTTTTATTCTGCGGAAAGGGGGTGATTTCAACTTTTATATATTTTTTATGGTTTTGTAACTCGTGTTTGAGGCTACAAAACTCTGAATTTGTATTTTTCATTCTGTACTGTGTATGTTTATTATCTATCCATATTGGTACAGAACTGCTCATTTCTTATGTTGGCCTGGGACCCAGTGTACTGAAATCAATTACCGGTATCCTCATTGGCTGCAGATTATGTTGGTAAGAAGGGTTTTTCACCCTTTAGATGCCGTGATCACACTTGACGACTGCATCTAAAGGCTTTAATGATCACGATCAGAATTACTGTTGGTCTCGGTCATTAGCCGCGGTGACCTGCCGGCCATGGCGCCCACTGCCTGCATGACCGCGCGCCATGTTTGCCCATCGATCCAGCGCCATACATGTACATGTGGATGACGTCTTATCCAAATTGCCTGCTGCAGCCATTCACTGATGGGTCCACAAGTGACACATAACCATTGAAAATTTGTGTTGGAATAGAGGGGCTTTAAAATGGTGTGGGTTTTTTTTGTGGTTTTTTTTTTTTTACAGTTTCCCGATGCTCAACAATTAGACAACCCCTTTAAAAATGAAGGAGAGAGTATGAATTCCTAGGTCATTTTCAGGTGTTGAAGATTTGCAGTCTGGATAATGCACCACAAATCCATGGCAAAGTAAAGTAAAATACATGTAGATAGGGATTTAAGAATGCCATCCACACATAGCACAAGAAGTAGGAATTAGTCCTACCATTCTACAGGAGTACAGAGAGGTTAAAAGGTCCCTCCCACCTCCACTTTTCAATGTCTTAAATATTATTAAACCAGGATGGATGCAACATATTTTATATTTCCCACCAAAGTTGGTTCACATAGCAGATACAAACCATGGGAGGGTAAATAAGGCTATTGTAATGTTGGACTCCTGGAAAGCCAAATTCCTACTTTCACGGACAGCCTTGTGACAGCACCACGGGAGCAGTACCAAATTAGTAAGCTAAGGGTGGGACTACTACCTGAAGGACTTTCTGTCCAAATGCCAATCATAATTTGCCAGGATGTCTAGCCCTGCAGATCTGGTCTATGGCAGCTTCAGCCTTTTCACTCAAGAAGAGACACTTCTGGTGGAATCTGTCTTTATTCCTAAGGGACATAGAACTTCCACTCCCTACTTGAATGGCAGCCCTCATGTCCACCGCTGTCCTGGGCGACTATTGGACTGTGTTCAGACTATGCTTTTTGCCTTTGCTGTGCACCGTTGTCTCTGACCCCCGGTAGAAACCTGGTTGGTTCCTTGCAACGAAGTCCAGATCCCGGTACAGGGGTTAAAGGGTGAATACCAGGGAACCGCCAGGTTAACACCCTTAGGTTTAACCCAAAGACTAACTGGTTAGATGGCACAGTGGGTCCACACCCACTCACTATAACACTGAGATTTGGCTCTTTAATAGACAGAACTTGAAACTCCCCAAATCCTCCAAGCTAAGGTTATTGCCACTAGAAAAGATTTTATAACAGATAGAAATGTAATACTGGCTAAAGCTATTGGTTCAAAAGGCTGATTACATAGTCGTTTTAAGACTGAAGTGAAGTCTCATTGGAGGGGGATTAACAGATTTTTTTCATCTTCATCTGTCTCAATCAAGAAATAATTCTCTTGATTTACTGATGTCCCGCAAGTGGGAAATCCAGATAGCTACTGAGCACTGAAATTTGAACCTTTGCACTGGGACTAGGACTGCTGTCAAAGTCCCTCTGAGGGAATTCCAAGCTTTTTGTAATGTCTAGAAAGAACTGTCCCCTCCTGTATGCTCTAAATTATACAGAAACATAATTTATTCCAAGTCTTATGGTAAGTAGCAAAAAAAAAACTTTGCAACTCTGCTTTAAGGTAGTAATCACTTCATCTTAGCGTCCTCTTTCTCTAAGGATGTCCCTTAGGATAGAAGCTGTAGATTTACATTTTTCTACCTCTTGGGAAAAAGCAGACCTTGCTAAAAGAGGTCCTGTCTTTCTGGAAGAAATCAAGGTTCCTCCAGAGCTAGATGTCCCCGCATTGGGAGACAACTGCATTTCAACCAAAAGGGAGCGAATAAAGTCATTCTGCCGCTTCTCTCCAAATTTTCTGAAAAACCACTGGAATAATAGGTAACAGAAGAAAAGCTTACACCAGTTCCATATATCCATATAGACATGAGACTACCCCTACCGTCCTGTCTCTGGGAATGAATGAAAATAAACATTTTCTTTGAGCATTTTTGCCTTGTGGCAAATAAATCCATTATGGAGGGCCTATTTCTGCGACAGGAGAAGCAAATCCTCTTAGTTGAGGGTCCATTCACCTGTCTTCTCATAAAGTGCAATGTTAGATTTACGAACAGAACAGTTTTTTCGGCCCAAAACAATATTTCTGAAGCTAGATCCTGAAAATAGCAATATTTAGTTTCCTTGTAATGACATAGAAAGGACACAGTTGTAATATCTGAAAGAAATCTTTAAGACACCTGAGGGTGCCTGAGCCATAGGTTCTAGTTAGCTGGTTTCCTGTAAATGTGTGCCATTGTTGTATGCCCGCATGTGTACCAATCTCCGTCTGCTTCAGGATTTGACCCTTCACTGTCTGACCTGACCTTAGCTTGTTCCTCATTTTAACATTGTGCTGCCCACCCTAACCTTTGGACTGTTTACTGTATTGCTCGTCCACTGCCTGCCATGACTTGTTTCCTAAAGCTTTGCCTTACTCTTTGGTGCTCCACATCAGTTTCTCTTAGTCCCTGTGGGTCAGAAGCCAGGAGGTTACCCTGCAGCAGAGTCGAAATCCCTGTACATGGGTTAACAGGTAAAGACCAGGGGGACTTAAGAATTAGCCCTAAGTGAAATTTGTTTATTGGCACAGCAGATCCACATCCACTTACTTGACAGCCACAAGAAGGAAATCATCTAAATACGGTATAATTGTCTTTTTTTTTTTATAGTAATGCGAATACTAATAATAAGGTAAAAGCCCAGAATTTTTTGTTTACAGATATCCTAATACTCAATATCCTAATACTCTGCTGAATATGTCCTGTCCAGCTTATGCCACCAGAGACACACACCCCATAAATCATGAGGGATCTCCTGAGTATGACAATACTTCCCATATGGCTATTATTGTCACGGATGATGTTGCAGATAGCTGGAACTTATAAATAAACATCCGACTGGCTTGATCCCAAACTATAGGTGAGCCCTATAAAACCCTAAGAGCTCTCCCTGACTGCTATGCCCATGCAAGGGTCTGAATGGTAGACGATTGCATGCCCACGTACCTAAGACTGTGTGACACCTGAAGACCCTATAATAGTGAGGGGACACGACCACCGGCTCCCTGCACTTAATACGGACGGAGTCAGGGTCACCTGGAATCAAGCCAGCAAGGAAACACAAATAAAGAAAAAGACTTATCTTATCTTAGCAAACAGCAGCAGCCTCCAGCAGTGAACAACTCATCCAGGAAGTAGTATAAACCGCAAAGTGAGGCAGTATGGGAGGGAATATAAAGGGAGACAATTAGTCTAAATAGGTGACACCTGGGAGAAGGAAAGGAGATGACAAAGTGAAACTAAAACAAAGAATGTCATGCAAGAGGTAGAGAAGAACATCTGCCAGACCTTCTCACAGAACTGGCGGTGACAATTATCTTACTGTCTGAGCACACAGCAGGGCTCATAAGAGAAGGATCAGTATGCGGCCTTTAGGGCTACAGCCTCATTCACACATCAGTGTTGTGTACAATGTAGTGGGAAAATGGAATAAAATTCCCAATAGGGTGGAATTATAAAAAAAACTAAACAATTTCGCCAGTTTTATTGGTTTTGTTTTTACAATGTTTCCTATGTTATGACCTGTTACTTACATTCTCCGGGTCAGTACGATCACAACGATACCACATATGTATAGTTTTTCTTGTGTTTTAATACTGAATTATTTTTTTAAAAGTTAGAACAAAAATAATTTTTTTCATTGCGTCACCAATCTGACCTACATAACTTTATTTTTTGTGTGTACAGAGCTGTGTGAGGGCTAATTTTTTGAGGGGCAATATGTACTATTCATTGATACCAATGGGGTGTGTATGACTTTTTGATCACTTTTTATTTAATTTTTTGTGGAAGGTGAAGCAACAAAAAAACAAGTTGAATTCCATACAGCAATCGCTGATTGCCATATGGAATAAATATTTTTATATTTTAATAGTACGGGCAGCAATGTCCTTTTTAAATTATGTATTTTTATTTTCATTTTAGGGAAATGGGGTGAATTGAATTTTGATATTACACTTTTTAATAGTTCCCATAGACTGCAATGCATTAGGGTCACAGTCTATGAGAATTACACTATATTCCTATGGAGCCCTGCGCTAGGAATATGCCCCTATTGTCTGATATGTACGGGTCCCAAAGGACCTGCACCTACACCGAGCCCTGAAAGTTGTGGAGGACGCACTGCGCATGCGCCTTCCTTTCGTTTCTATTGGGCCACCAAAAATAGCTGAGCACTGGCTCGGCTATTTCCGTCAGCCCCATAAAAAAATTATGAGAGAAGTGGCTGCACAAGCGCAGTGTGCTCCCATTCACTTCTATTGGTAGAGCGCTTGGTGGTGGAAAGACCCGGGAAAACCAGCGGTCATCCAGCCACCACCTTCCTCGCTCCGTTCTCAATATAGGTGCGGATCCCAGCAGTGTGACCAGCGCCTATCAGACAAAGGAGACATACTCGTATCCTAGTGATATGCCCCCATTGTCTCAGATGGGAATAACCCTTTAACCCCTAAAAGGAGGGCATCCGAGACCACACCTCCATCTCCACTAAGTCACACCCCTCTCTCAGGAACCGTTCCCAGCTAGAAGGAAAAAAAAAAAGAGGGCGAGGAGACTTTAATGTTAGTTACACACAAGTGCAGAGCCACAGAAAAGGAGGACACCCAAGCATCCTTCCAGGCTTTGTGCCAGACCTCTGGCTACCTTAGGTTAAACAGAAGGTGGCCGCACATGTGCAGTGTGCTCGCTCCACTTTGTGGGCCCAGATCTGAAGTCATGATCGAGTCCCAGACGTGGGACATAGCAATATGCCCTCAATGTCCCTGATGGGAATACCCTTTTAAGGTAAAGCAAAAAGTGAAAGGGGTTGTGTCACTTTAGCAAGTGCCAGTTATCATGTAGACAAAGCTAAAAAAAAAGGCTCTTACTAATGTATTGTGATTGTCCATATTGCTTCTTTTGCTGGCTGGTTTCATTTTTCCATCACATTATACAATGCTCATATTCCTTTTTGGGGTTAAAGGGGGTATTCCCATCTGAGACAATTTCCCGAACTCGGGTTTGGTTCCAAGGTACCACCTGGAACCAAACCCAAGTTCAGGAAATGTTTTTTTTACAGTACAAATTAATTTATGAAGTTATTGTGCGAAGCAATACCTTCGGCTCATCTGAGCCAATACATTCTAATACTGTACGGAGCTCCTGCTCCGTACAGTATTTGAACGACGTTTTATGTGAATCGACTTCGGATGTTTTTATCCAAAGTCGATTTGCACGTCCCTAGTTACGACCACCCTGCAATCCTCCAGTGGTGGTCATGTTTGCACACAATAGGAAAATGCACTGGCTTTTCTGGTGGCTGGCACCATGGAAGTGCACATAGGCTGGTGCTTTTTTCCATAGTATACAAGCACGGTCACCACTGTTGGCTTGTATGGTGGTTGTAACCATGGAAACGAGCAGTGTATAATGTGAAGGAAAAATGAATCCAGCCAGCAAAGGAGGCAATATGGAGAATCACAACACATTAGTAAGTGCCTTGTATTATCTTTCTCTATATGATAAATGCCACTTGCTGAAGTGAGACAACCCCTTTAAGGCTTGTGAAGCCGCATATAAATGAATACATAAAGTAAAAAGGTGTCACCAGCCAGAAAAAAATGGCCCGGTCTTGAATTGACTAAAAAGTGGCACCTGTGCCAGGGCTCTCTCCTCAGACATTTTATGTTTTCCTGTCAGAACTGGCACTGAACCGCATGTGTCATTAGTCAGCGCCTCACCGTCAGAACTTCCCCCATTACACCCAATGTGCTGACAGCGCCCTCACTACAGACACAACCGTCGCCTCGCTCTACATGTAACCGCCGTGTACAAATCACTTCCTCAGCCCACACACGTCACGTAGGGCTAGCAGGAAACCAATCAGAAGCCCGCTATAGAAAGGGGAGGAGCTATACGTCAGAACGCGACGTTCTCCTCGCAGCCTCTCATGAAACGTGTCACTACCGTGCTGTTCCGCCATCTTTGTTGAGGGAAATGTTCGCATTCTGCCTATATCTAGAAACGTTTAAAAACTATTTTGCAATGTTGATTCTTGTTTCTCTAAGCTTTATAGTTTCATAGCCTGAGACCATAGTATTTAATGGTGGTATAGTTAATATTTGCTATGAGAACAGCGCGACCTGTGCCAGTGATAAAAATGGAGCCTAGAGTGCTGTCGCATTTTCTTACGTCACTCATAACCCTGCTGATTTTCCTTATCGGGTCTGCCCGTGGGATTCTGGTGTTTGAAGATGGCGAGTTCGGGGGGTGCACCTAGTTCGTCTTCCTTGGCTTCTTTGTGGAGCGATGTTAACAAAGCTGGACAGAATGGCGACTTCACCCGGGTCCTGAAGTCGGTGAACAGGAGTGAGTGTGGATACTAATATGTATTGTCGTCTACCTGTGGCTCCCAGCCTGCTTTTTAGGGTGACGTTTGGGGTCTGTTAGAATTGTAGTTTTTGCAGTAGTGGAATTAGATATTATGATATTGCAGGAGTTGTGTCACTTCAGCACAGGGCATTCATCATGTAGAGAAAGTTAATACAAGTCACTTTCTAAGGTATTGTTATTATCCACATTGCTTCCTTTGCTGGCTGCCTTCATTTTTCCATCACATTATACACTGCTCGTTTCCATGGTTATGACCACCCACAATATAGGAAAAAGCACCAGCCCCTCTTGTGGCCAGGACTGTAGAAGCGTACGTAGGCACGCATGCAGCAGCTCTAGTCCCGGCCACCTTGTACCTGCTCTGCAGGGTGGTCGTAACCCCTGGAAACAAGCAGTGTATAATGTGATGAAAAAATGAACCCAGCCAGCAAAGGAAGCAATATGGATAATCACCATACATTAGTAAGTGCCTTGTATTAAAGAGCAACAAAATGTTTGTTAAAATGTCCATAATAACACTTTTTGTAATATACTTTATTAATACATTTTTAATTTTAATAGACTTTTCCCTCCCTAAAGCACACTTTTCTCTGTGCGCTTAAAATCCACTTTTCTGTACACCGCTGACAGCTCAGCCGAGTATGGACTCTACACTTTATGAAGTGGACCGCAGCAGTACTGTGAGTACGGGCAGGAGCGCAAACCTATAACCATGTGCTATGCCAAGATTGGCAGAGCGGAGCGGGCTTCTGCCTGCTCTGCTAAGCTAAGAGAACTGCATGTAAGCAAAGCAGGTACAGGCAGGAGCCCGCTCCGCTCAGCTAATCCTGGCATAACACATGGTTACAGGGTACCCATGTGCTATGCCAGATGTTAATAAACCTCTTGGGCAGGAGCAGCAATATACGCTCCTGCCCGTACTCGCTGTGCTAAACTGTAGACGCCGTACTCCACTGAGCTGTCAGTGATAGACAGAAAAGTAAATTTTAGGGTCCATTCACACGTCCGTAGAATGGGTCTGCATCCGTTCCGCAATTATCTGGAACAGGTGCGGACCCATTTATTCTCGATGGAGCTGGAAGAGATGCGGAGAGCACACTATGTGCTCTCCGCATCTGCATTTCCGGAGCGCGCCCCCGATCTTCCAGAAAATAGAGCATGTCCTATTCTTGTCCGCAATTGCAGACAAGAATAGGCGTTTCTATGGGGGTGCCGGCCGGGTGTATTGCGGATCCGCAATACACTACGGACGCGTGAATGGACCCTTAAAGTGTAACTGTCATTTCACAGTATTTTTAATATAGTGTAGGGACAGGAATGTTAAACATCTTTGTAATGTACTTTATTAGGGAAAGATGTTTCTTTGAATCAGTACAAAGAAACATCTTTCCCTGATGAAGTTTATTACCTGCCCCTACACTAAATTTAAAAATAAACTGAAACAGCAGTTGCATTTTAAGCACACAGGGAAATGTGTGCTTTAGGCGGCTGGGGGATAAAGTCTATTAAAAATCCATTAATAAAATACATTACAAAAAATATTATTACAGCGTTAGGGACATTTTATCAAAAGTTTAGTTACTGGGTTTTCTGGGACTTTAATATTGCTGATACCCCCACCGATCAGTTGGTTGAAAAGAAGGCCACTCTCCATAGGAGCGCAGCCATCCCTTTAATGTCTAGCTGCTCACCATTCACATTGCAGCGGTGAGCAGGTGTAATTACAAGGCGTACCATTCACTTCAATGCTGTCCTTATTCCAGTGTTTAGGAATGGCGATCTGATATTGATGACCTATCCTGAGGATAGGTCCTCAATATTAAAATCCTGGAAAACCCCTTTAACTTCGCATGATAAATGCCATTTGCTGAAGCGAGACAAACCCTTTAAAAGAGCTTTAGAACTGATGACCTATCCTCTGTATATTGTATAGCGGCAGTGCCTGGTATCATGCTAAGCCCCATTCACTCTAATGGCGCTGAGCTACGCCTAGGCCTTGTGACTGATGAACGTGTCATCACTGACCTAGGAAAAGCTGAGAGAAGGCTGCGGCACTCACAGGAGCGCCACTGCCTTCTCACACAGCTGATCAGCGGGGGTCCCGGGTGTTGGACCCCAAGCGATCTGATGACCTATCCAGAGTATAGGTCAGTATTAAAGTGTTGAAAACCCCATTTAACAAGTTTGTCAGTTCTACATGTTTCTGTTTATCAGAGGAACATAGAGCTTGTTTGAGTATTAGTGGTAAACATCATGGTACTTTACTTAGAGGGTTTGCAGCACTATAGCCTTTACCTTGTGTGTTTTTTATTTTTTTTTATTTTCTATCTCCACCACGTGGATATGATTTCTTAAAGGGTTTGTCCAGGATTTTGGTATTAAAGGCCTACTGATCCTCAGGATAGTCCATCAATATCAGATTGGCGGAGGTCCAACACCTTGCACCCCAACTAATCAGCCGTTTGTTGGAGCCCTGGCATTGGACCTGTACAGCTCCATCCACTTTGTAGTGGATGGAGCTGGTAACTGTAGCTCTGCTGCCATTGAATTAAATGGAAACTGTGCCATAGTAACCAGCTCTGCCCAGTACACAATGGATCGAGATGTGTAGTTCCGATGCCAGAGCTCCAACAAATGACTGATGGGGATGTATGACTTCTGGACTCCCCCTTAAAGGGGCATTCCCATCTCAGACAATGGGGGCATATCGCTAGTATATACCCCCATTGTCTGGTAGGTGCAGATCCCACCTCTAAGACCCGCATCTACACTGGGAACGGAGCGGGGAGAACGGTGGCTTGTGGTGGTGGGGTTCGGCCACTGCCAAGCGCTCTCCCGCTATAAGTGAATGGGAGCGTGCTACGCCTTCGCAGCCACTGATGCCATTCATTTCTATGGGGCCAATGGAAATTTTCTGCGGCCCCATATGAATGGAGGGTGGCACTTGCTGGTACGTTAAAACACTGCAGATGTGCCACATAAAAATTGATAGCGCTTCAGTCCCGTGTTAACCAGATGGAATTTCAGTTGTGGGTTTTGCTTTGTTTCCGCAACAAATCCACAGTAACATCTGCATGGGTTATGAGGTTTTCGCTGCAGATTTCGTCCTTTAATTTGTATGCATTGTGATCTCGGCCCCACACACATTCCTTAACCAATAGACAGATAGCTGTCAGTCACTGATAGTTGTACATGGGGGAGGTGTTATCAGTGATTGATAGCATTCTCTGTGTAAGGGTGTATACATAGATGTCAGTTACTGATAGTTGTACATAGGGGAGGTGTTATCAGCTAGCTATGTATACACACTTACACAGAGAATGCTAGCAATCACTGATAATACCTCCCCTATGTACAGCTATTAGTTACTGACAGCTATCTATGTATACACACTTACACAGAGAATGCTATCAATCACTGATAACACCTCCCCCATGTACAACTATCAGTGACTGACAGCTATCTATGTATACACACTTACACAGAGAATGCTATCAATCACTGATAACACCTCCCCTATGTACAACGATCAGTGACTGACAGCTATATATATTCACACTTACACAGAGAATGCTATCAATCACTGATAACACCTCCCCCATGTACAACTATCAGTGACTGACATCTATGTATACACACTTACACAGAGAATGCTATCAATCACTGATAACACCTCCTACGTGATCATCAATAATAGCAGAGATTTAAATTTATAAACTACCGGTCTTACTGAATCTTTTTCCACCAAACTATATATGAATCTACTCACTTCTCCTGCACTGTCCCATGCTGCCTGCAGATTGCTCTGCATGGTGACAGGTTCTCTTTAAAGGGAGTCTGTCACCACATTTGACCATATTAGACAGATCCTATAGCGTTATATGTGCCACCCAGCAGTTAAAAACGGTACCTTTGTTGCATATAACCGAGTCTTCTTTCTGCCAAAAATGAACTTTGAAGATTGTGTAAACGAGCCCTCTCAAGTGCCCAGGGCGGTGTCTCAATCTTTCGAGCCCAAGACCGGACCTCCCTAACGGCTCATAACCCTGCCCTCCTTGTGCCTGTGCCCGCCCGTTTACTCCCCTCCCCTCGCCTTTTCCATTGCGGCTGCGCGGACAAATTCGTAGCCGGCGCATGCGCAGTAGGTATTGCGATGCCCTGCCAGGACCGGGCATCGCATTGCGCATGCGCCAGCTACGAGTCTTGAGAGGGCTCGTTTACACAATCTTCAAAGTTCATTTTTGGCAGAAAGAAGACTCGGTTATATGCAACAAAGGTACCGTTTTTAACTGCTGGGTGGCACATATAACGCTATAGGATCTGTCTAATATGGTCAAATGTGGTGACAGACTCCCTTTAAAGGGACATCTTTGGGATTTATATTTTCTGCAGATGGATGGAAGATGCATTCTCTTTTACAACAGCCAGCTCTTTGCCTCCATTTTTTGTGTGTTGTGTTTTTAGCAGCCATGTTTCACTCTTTTTCATATGTTTTATAGTATTGCAGGCGGCGAAGGATGATGTGAAGGCACTACATTGTAAAGTTGTTTGCCTCATTCAGAATGGAAGCTTTAAGGACGCCCTGACTTTAATTAACAGCAATTCTAAAGTACTAACATGGTAAGCATTACATGTGTCTTACAGTTATTGGTGTTTATACTGTGTATAAAGCTGGCCATCCATATGAAGGAACGGTCAGCAGCACGGACCAGCCCTGCCACTCCATTCATTCTCTATGGGACCGCCAGAGACAGCCAAGCACTGTGCTCGCTGTGAATAGGGAGAACTTAAAAACTTAGAACAACCCCTTTGAAGGGATTCTGTCACCTCTCATAACATAAATTCAGATTTTAAACCAGTCATGCTCCACAGATTACATTGAATCGGCTGTGCTGTTCTATACTGTAATCCGTCCAGTAGTTTTGCAGAAAAGCGACTTTTATAATTATGCAAATTAATCCTGAAGGTGCCTAGAGGGGCGTTATGTTCCACTTTGTGTGCCCAGTAACGCCCCCCTGCAGTGCCCAAAACGCCTTCCTCCTGAATCCCTAACGGCCCACAGCGTCTCATCCCTCTCCTCCCCCTCCCTGACGACCGAGCGAAGTCTCACGCAGACGCAGTACCCACTGAGGGCTGCGCCAGTGCGATTTGCTGGAGACTGAGGGCAGGAGCTTCATCGACGTCAAGGCGTTTTGGGCATTGCAGGGGGGCGGTACTGGGCACACAAAGTGGAACATAACGCCCCTCTGGGCACCTTCAGGATTAATTTGCATAATTATAAAAGTCGTTTTTCTGCAAAACTACTGGACGGATTACAGTATAGAACAGCACAGCCGATTCAAGGTAATCTGTGGAGCATGACTGGTTTAAAATCTGAATTTGTTATGAGAGGTGACAGAATCCCTTTAAGTGCAGCCTGCCGCTACATCAAAATGGAGGATCGGAAGCCCCGTCCTTGGGTTCGGTGGTGGTCCCAGCAATTGGACCTTCATCCATCAATTAGTTATCACCTAAACTTTATAAATCACAGGAAAAAAAAAAAATTATAAAAATTGCACCAAACGGATATGCCACTGACTATACTAGCTAGTCATACAAGCAGATATTAAAAGCTGAGACTTTTGCCACTATATTCCTGTCAGGAACACATCGGAGCCCATCATGCATCACGTCACGGTTCTCAGCATGGCAAGGGTCCTACCACTACGCTAACTATGGTGTGAACACGGTCTGAAGGTGATGAAATCCAGCTCACAGCCAGGCTTCCACACAACCGCCTAGCAGGACAACTAGTGCAATGTGAACAAAGCCAGACTGTAAGCCACACCCACATCAGACCATGTGATGGAGGCTACCAGGTGCAAAAGAATGTTTAAATGTCAGGTAAAGGCACATTCAATACATATAAATCAAAATCACAGAATATGTGATTGAATGTGCCTTTACCTGACATTTAAACACTCTCCTTTGCACCTGGTAGCCTCCATCACATGGTCTGATGTGGGTGTGGCTTACAGTCTGGCTTTGTTCACATTGCACTAGTTGTCCTGCTAGGCGGTTGTGTGGAAGCTTGGCTGTGAGCTAGATTACATCACCTTCAGACCGTGTTCACACCATAATTAGCGTAGTGGTAGGACCCCTTTTTTCATGCATGATTCCAGCCTAAAGGGTATGCTGTCTGATTTCCGAGTCTCTGTACTTCTTACTAATGTAGGTGAGCAATGCATGGATCAGTGCAGGACCCAAGAGACTGCGGAGCGCTTGTTTGTAGTCTGTTTACCAGAGACACTTGGGTTTACATAAATGCTGTGGGTATCAGTTTACTTCTATATTCCCCAGCACTTTACATCATCATTGCTTGCAGTCCCTAATAGGGCTCACAATCTAAGTTCCCTATCGGTATGTCTCTGGAGTGTGGGAAGAAACCCACACCAACACATTAGATGCCTTAGAATAATAGAAAATTTTTTGACATATCCCCTGGATGGTATATAAATGGGTGATAGAGATACTGCGGGTCCCCACCTCTGGGTTCACACCTGTCCGGAGAACAGCATATTCTCTACGACCACTGTCTCCAGGGTGTGCCCTCTACATTTCTCTATTTTTGTAGCCCCCTCTAAATCTAGGTGTCATTTAAAGAGCACAGCACTGCTTGCTCAGCTCTTCGCATACCTCCTGCAAACTTCAGTATGTTCTTTTACCAGATTTGGCAGCTTGATTAGTGTGTCTCTTATATTTCTATCTATATATTTTTTTTCCTCTTACCTCCTGTTTTTCTTTATAGTGATGTCGTTGCTTTTGAAAAAGCATACTGTGAATACAGGCTAAATAAAATTGAGACTGCATTGAAAACAATAGAAACTGCACCTCAGAAAACTGAGAAGCTAAGCGAACTTCATGGACAAGTGGTAAGTCCTTCAGTAATTGTAATGCCAGTGTCTGATGGCTGTGTTCGGTCTGGGAACAATGGTCTATGTGACAACCGCATCACCCGGACCAATTTCAGCCCGGACTCTGCATCATGGTGATTTATGATGTAATGAGTTCCTGTCTGACCACAGGACTTCTCTACCTTGCTGACATGATGAGCACTGCTGTAAGTCATTTACTTTCCGATCATATAACAACCACATGCCAGTCTACAGCGGGGACCATACTCTGCCTGATGGCACCATCTATGTGTATGCTTGTGTGGTTACCCATGTAGGTCCACCACTTATTGAAAATGCATCACTAAAGTCGCCTCATTTCTGGTGCAATAAATAGAATCACTACAAGGCACTTACCATAAAAGTGCCATCTCTATTAATCTTCCATAATGTTAATGCAACAGGATACATAGGCTTTACTGGGCCCCTAATTGGGCAGACTAGATGGGCCAAATGGTTCTCATCTGCCGACCACATTCTGTTTCTAATCTCAGATCTGGCACCTCATTTCTGGTGTGCTGCTATTCTAATAATTCTTTTAATTTAATAAAAGCATCACTTTACTTGTAGATACTCCTCCTTAATGCTATAAGAAGGGGGATTTCTAGTTCTCCTGATGCCACCCTAGTGACTTACTGTTAAAGGAGTTGTCTCACTTCAGCAAATGGCATGTATTATGTATAGAAAGTGAATACAAGCCACTTACTAATGTATTGTGATTATCCAATTACCTCCTTTGCTGGATTCATTCATTTTTTCCATCACGTTATACACTGCTCATTTCCATGGTTACGACCACCCTGCAATCCATCAGCGGTGGCTGTGCTTACACACTATTGAAAAAAGCAACGGCCTCTCTGGTGGCCGGGACTGTGGGGGCTCACATAGGCTGGTTCTTTTTTCTATAGTGTGCAAGCACGGCCACTGCTGATGGATAGCAGGGTGGTCGGAACCATGAAAATAGGGTTGCACTGGGTATCGAATTATCAATACCCAATCGATACTTTTGTACCGGCATCGATTCAGTACTGGGATTTGCCATTCACCGATACTAGGCTACGCTACTGCATGGTACACTACAGTATCAGAACATGGGGCGCGCACCATGTTCCTTCAGCAGCACAGGGGAGAAGTAAGCTGTGCCACTGCGGGGGGTGAGGAGAGAGGGGCGTAGGAGGGGAGGGGCTGTGATGATGATGAGGATAACAAATCCATTAATACAAATACAGGAGGCGGGTGCCGGGGGCTGAATCACATACTTTGCACCCGACCTCTGTGACAGGGAGCTGCGATCAGCGGCAGCTTACACCTCAGGTGCAGCACCTGAGGGGTCAACCGCCGCTGATTGTAGCTCCCTGTCAGAGGTCAGGTGTCGGGTATGTGATTCTGCCCCCGGCACCCGCCTCCTGTATTTGTATTAATGGTTTAAAAACATTGGTGGCGCAGTAAGTCGTCACACACACACACACACACACACACACACACACACACACACACACACACACACACACACACACACACACACACACACACACACACACACACACACACACGCACGCACACACGGTCCCCTCCTCTTCATTCATTGATGGTGCATTGGCAGTTGTGATCGAAGCCCTGTGACTTCACTGCTGGGGCTCCGATCGGTTGCCATGACTCTACTGAAGCCCTGGCTGCCATGGTAAGCTCCCTGCTGCTGCGGGCCCAAGGCAGCAGGGACAGTGTAAAGTCCTATTCACCCTAAGGCCCCTTTCACACGGGCGTCATTTTTTTTGCCCGGATAAGAGCCGGGTGCGTTGCGGGAAAATGCGCGATTTTTTTCTGCGCAAGTGCAAAACATTGTCATGCGTTGCACTCGCGTGAGAAAAATCGCGCATGTTTGGTACCCAAACCCGAACTTCTTCATAGAAGTTCGGGCTTGGGATTGATGTTCTGAAGATTGTATTATTTTACCTTATAACATGGTTATAAGCGAAAATAATAGCATTCTGAATACAGAATGCATAGTAAACCAGCGCTAGAGGGGTTAAAAAAAAATAAAAAAATAATTTAACTCACCTTAGTCCACTTGCTCGCGAAGCCCGGCATCTCCTTCTGTCTCCGCTGCTGATGAACAGGACCTGGGGTGAGCTGCTCCATTAAATACAGGTTAAGGACCTTCGATGACGTCACTCCGGTCATCACATGGTACGTCACATGATCTTTTACCATGGTGATTCACCATGGTAAAAGATCATGTGATGACCGGAGTGACGTCATCGAAGGTCCTTAAGCTCTATTTAATGGAGTAGCTCACCCCAGGTCCTGTTCATCAGCAGCGGAGACACAAGGAGATGCCGGCTTCGCGAGCAAGTGGACTAAGGTGAGTTAAATTTTTTTTTTATTTTTTTTTTAACCCCTCTAGCGCTGGTTTACTATGCATTCTGTATTCAGAATGCTATTATTTTCCCTTATAACCATGTTATAAGGGAAAATAATAATGATCGGGTCTCCATCCCGATGGTCTCCTAGCAACCATGCGTGCAAATCGCACGGCATCCGTACTTGCTTGCGGATGCCATCCGATTTTCACACACCCCATTCATTTCTATGGGGCCCGCGTCACGTTGAAATCGGACAATATAGAGCATGCTGCGATTTCAACTGAACGCACAAGTGATGCGTTAAAAACATCGCTCATGTGCACAGCCCCATCGAAATGAATGGGTCAGGATTTTGTGCGGGTGCCATACGTTCGCCGCACGGATCGCACCCGCACGGAAAACTCGCCCGTGTGAAAGGGGCCTAATAGCTCTATTAGGCCTCTTTCACATGAGCGTGACTGGATGCGTTCAGTTTTTTCTGCGCGGGAGCAGTGCGTTTTGATGCATTTTTCACACGCATGATAAAAAACGGAAGCTTTGCAAACAACATCTCCTAGCAACCACCAGTGAAAAACGCATTGCATCCACACTTGCTTGCGGATGCAATGCATTTTTCACTGAAGCACCATTCACTTCTATGGGGCCAGGGCTGCGTGAAAAACGCAGAATATAGAACATGTTGCGTTTTTCATGCAACGCAGAACTGATGCGTGAAAAAAAATAAAATAAAACGCTCATGTACACAGCCCCATTGAAATGAATGGGTCAGGATTCAGTGCGAGTGCAGTGCATTCACGTCACGCATTGCACCCGCGCGGAAAACTCGCTCGTGTGAAAGGGTCCTTAGGGTGAATAGGACAAGGGATCAAAAGATCCCAGGTTCTAGCCCGTAAGGGGATACCCCTTTCCCAATTTCATATATAAACTATAAATAAACATATGACATTTCACCGCGCCCGAAAAAGTCCAAACTATTAAAATATAAAAAAAAATATTTCCTATGCGGTGAATACCATAACAGGAAAAAAAAATTTAACTGCGGGATTCGGCAATTTTTTTCCATAAAATGTGTAATGCACGCAGCTTTTTTTTTTAGTTTTTAGTTTTTTTTTTTTGGTTTTTTTTTCGTGTGTTGTCGAATGGTGTCGAGTATTGCAATACTTTTTTTTTATTGTATCGAAATCTAATCAAAATGTTTGTATCGTGACAACCCTACATGGAAACAGGCAATGTATAATGTAAAGGAAAAATGAATCCAGCCAGCAAAGGAAGCAATATGGAGGATCACAATACATTAGTAAGAGGCCTTGTATTAACTTTCTCTAAATGATGGATGCCATTTGCTGAAGTGACACAGCCCCTTTAATTGTGAGATTAAACCGCTTTCCACCTGTAAGAAATTACAATGAATAGCTCACAAATAACAATTGTGAATTCAGAGGTGGTGTAAGTACCCGGCACCACAAGTACTGTTCATACCTTCTTACCCTACGCACCTCAAAAGTGGTTTTAAAAATGGGGGGACCATTACAAATGTGTCACAGCTTTAATCTTTCGTGTGGCCTTTTCTTCTAACCTTAAGCTTTATAGATTGGAAAGATATGAAGAATGCGTATCGGTCTATCGTGAACTCATCCGTAACTCTCAAGATGATTATGATGAGGAAAGACAGACAAACCTGTCTGCAGTGGCCGCTGCTATGAGTCTCTGGTCAAAGGCAAAGCCCGTAAGTGTCCTCCTTTAAGGGGATATTATTTTAAGGCTACATTCACACGTCCGTAGTATTTTGAGGATCCACAAAACACGGATACCAGCCCGTGTGCATTCCGCAATTTGCGGGCAGCACATGGCCGCCGCTATCATAGAAAATGCCTATTCTTGTTCGCAATTGAAGACAAGAATAGGACTTTTTTTTTTTTGTTTTTTTAACTACGGATGCAGACACCACACGGTGGGCTGTCTGCATCTTTTGCGGCCCCAGTAAAATTGCGGAACGGATGCAGTCTTGGTCATACGGTCGTGTGAATGAGCCCTAATGTGTTTAAAACGTAAAAGGAAGTCTATTGCTGTAAGTTATCAGGTATACTCCATCAATGACCTCTTTCATGTATTGTTTTATAGGAAGACCTTGGTTTGCAGGAGACATCTTATGAACTTTGCTACAATGCTGCCTGTAGATTAATTGGACAGGGGAGGCTGAGGGAAGCAATGAAAAAGCTGCGAGAAGCTGAAAGTAGGTTCCCTTTGTCCCACTATGCAAAACACATGCTGATTTAGTTTCCCTGTCGGGGTCTTGCACCTTATGCTAACTTTGTGAATGATGGTTAAGATGGTAACAAGTACACCAGGACCACCAGCACATGCATAGCATGCACACAGGAAGCTTTACTTCACATTTAACAGAGGGCAACATGGGCATGGGGTTTGTGGGTTCCCTCCCTTCTGTTTTTGTTTAGAAAGAAGATTGCACATTGTCCCAGGTTTATGACATTTGTATGAGAAGTTCTGCAAACTTCATAATATACAGGGTGAGGCAAAAATCTTGGGACTTCTTTTTAACTGGTGTAATTTGGGAGAAACTGCATTATTTGGCGTAGGAAACCTTTTCGGCCGACATATTGAATTCAGCTCGGGTTTTTCCAGTGGGAAGGGGGTCACGTGATATATCAGTCTTGGCTAGAATCTTCTCAGAAACACATGGAAGTGTCCATTCGAACTATCTTTAACTGATGAGGTGTTAAGCAAGGTCAACAGTTCTAAAGTGTTTTACATCACGTGTTCTGTGTGTCCACATGGTTTAATATTTAATCCAGTCTTTGCGAACACGCTGAAGATCCACAGGTGATGCTTCTTTACATATTGCACATGGCTCACCTGAATGGCAAATCCTACAGTGCTGGACTAAGATACAAAATGGAGAAACCCCCTGCACTGGAGTAAGATGCATCTAATGTATTTGGAGACAGATGCCTCTTAATAAATTAGAAGCATCTCTGGCACTCCATTAGCCGGAAACTGAAATCTACGCCAGCCAGGCATGGGCCAGTTTCTGACAAAAGTTATAATAAATTCGGCAGGCTGTGTTGAGTCCCGCCCCTGCTGTTGGCCCCATCTCCTCCACCCCCAACTTTTTTGGTATGTCAGGGTACTTTCACATTAGCAGCGGGGGAGTACGGCGGGTGACCAGCCTGTCGGATCCGTCTTGCTGCTAGTTCACGTGTGCGCCCCGGACCACCGCTCCATCCTCATTGACTATAATGGGGGCGGAGTTCTGCGACAGCACGGCAGAGCACTGCGCGACGGAGCGGCAGTCCGGGAGCACACGTAAACTAGCGGCAGGACGGATCTGACAGGCTGTTCATCCGCCGGAACAGCCTGCCGGACTCCCCTGCCGCCAGTGTGAAACTAGCCATAGAAAAGTGTTGAAGCTCCAAAAGTGCGCCATTATTTTCCAGATTAACACCAGAAAAGTGCTGTAAATAGAATCAAAATATCCTTGTTCGACTGGTGTATACCCCTATTTAGGGTCCATTCACACGTCCGCAATTCTGTTCCGCATTTTACGGAACGGAATTGCGGACCCATTCATTTCTATTGGGCCGCACAATGTGCTGCCCGGCTCCGGAATTGCGAATCCGCACTTCCGGGTCTGCAATTCCGTTCCTGAAAAAAATATAACGATAGGCATTTTCTATTAAGTGCCGGCGATGTGCGGTCCGCAAAATGTGGAACGCACTTTGCTGGTGTCTGTGTTTTGCGGATCCGCAAAACACACACGTGTGAATGGACCCTTAGTCAAACGGCATCATATTGTTTAGTGCATTTTGGATAATGGAACGACCCTGTCCTTATAATATGATGTCCATACATAGGAAGACCTGCTTTAATTTGTTTTATTTTTTGGCTTTTTAAGATCTCTGCAGACAATCCATTTCAGAAGACACGGTGAGTATAATTTTCTAACCTCTGTGACTTATATTACATTTTAACAGAAGATAATTTATCTCCACTTTTATTTTCTCAACTTGAAAACCTTAAAAAGGAGCGGCCTCCTCTTCTGACGTGTCAGTTCTAGTAACTACTTGCATTCCCTGTGTAATACCAATTCTGCAGCATCTATTCTTATGACTCTATGCGGTTCTATTCCTGTATTATTCCTGCTAGAAGTTTGCAAATTAATTGCCAGCAGTCTGCAGTAAAGGTACTGCTGGGTGTTACCAGTAACAGGTGTGTCTGACTGTCCATTCAATGCTGCTGGTTTTATACTGGCAGGGACACCCCCCCAACTGGTAACACCCATCTGTACCTTTTACTGCAAGCTGCTGGCAATTCATTCATAAGTAGGAATGTTAAAGGACTGGCACATCATAGAGTAATAAGAACAGATGCTACTGAATCTTTATTACATGGGGAATGCAAGTAGTCACTACCGTAGACCTATCAGGAGAGGTGACAGGTCCTCTTTAAGCTAAATTACCCTTATATGTTCTCAGGATTTGACAGAAGAAGATATAGATGCTGAACTGGCCATCATTCATGGTCAGATGGCATATGTCATGCAGCTCCAGGGATCCATAGATGATGCACTCCAGCTTTACAATCAAATCATCAAGTTAAAGTAAGGGTTAAATAGAAGTCCTCTCTCTCTCTATGTACCTGTGCTGATAGCCTAAAGGTGTTGTCCCATAATATAAACTTGTACCCACAAGATAGAGAAGTATGTGTGGGTTGGGCATGCACAGCGCTGCTCAATTCATTCTTTATGGGACTCCTGGAGATGGTCAAATACAGCACTTTCGTATCTCTGGCAGTATCGATGCAGCCGCAACATGCATGCTTGACCACTGCACCATTTATTTGAGGGACACTGATTACATGGGGATGGGGTTCCAATGTGGGTCCTAGTTGTCGGAGCCCCAACAATCGGATGCTTAACTCGTATCCTGTTTGTATTTTGGGACAACCCCTTTAATGGTCTCCTTTCTTGCAGGCCCACTGATGTCGGTTTGTTGGCTGTTGTGGCAAATAACATCATAACTATTAACAAGGTTTGTATAGTTTCTTTATTTTCTGGTTTTGTATTTTTGTTTTTAAGTGAACCTTTTTTTTTCCACCTATTAACTGTCTGTCATGTTCCTCCCTTTTACTAAGGACCAAAACGTGTTTGATTCAAAAAAGAAGGTAAAGCTGACTAGCGCTGAAGGAGTAGAACATAAGCTGTCGAAAAGACAACTTCAGGCCATAGAATTTAACAAGGCTTTGCTGTCCATGTATACAAATCAGGTATGTAGCTTTATGTAAAACCGTTCATCTTATTCACAGAATGTCCAACAATAACTTCATTGCTTCTTTTTATTTTAGGCAGATCAGTGTAGAAAACTGTCCAGCAGTTTACAAGCTGAGAATCCCGAGAATCTTCTTCCTGTTCTCATTCAGGCCGCCCAGCTTTGTCGTGAGAAACAGCATGCGAAAGCTATAGACCTTCTACAGGTAGGTATACATGCCTATAAAGCGGCCTGCCAACCATTAGGGTATATTCACATTCAGAGACTGGGTGCCAGAAAGCTGCAAACGTTGCAACTATGTGTCAATGCAATAACGAATCTCTAAAAAGGGGTGCAGATTGGAGCCAATCTGCACTGTTAGGGTTTCTACAACTTTTTTCAGAGACGGTAGGGCTTCATGGGAAAGGGGTTGGACCTAGGATGCAAGGTTTTGCACCACAATTCTGCAGCAAAGTCGGCCAACCAATAGCACACTGTCCTCTCTGCAGGAGACTGAAGGCTTTCTTTTTAGTCTTTCTCACTTCCTCTGCTGCAGCGAGGGGAGAGAGAGCCCATTATGTGAGCACTCAGACCCACATCAACCAAAACTTTTGATACTTCGCTGTGATGCATCAAAAGTTTGGTGAAAGCTTAGTGACCCTCTAACATGATATTTTAAAGTGTCCACTTTCTTTCTATTGATGACCTATTCACACGATAGTTTCAGGTTGGCGGGGGCCTGTACAAGCGCTGCCTTCTCTTCTCTGTTTTCCTGCTTGCTGTTGCAACTGCAGAGGTGAGCAGTCTAATTGCAAGTATGGCGTCATGGCGTCCTCATTCACTTCTATGGGGTGGCTCTGTCCTATTCACTTGAACAGGAGTTGTCCGATAGATGTAAATGGAGACGCCATACTTGTATTTGGACTGCTCGCCTCTGCAGGTGCAACGGCAAGCAGAGAGGGAAGAAAAGGCAGCACTGGTACGAATGCTTCTTTCTCTTCTAACAGCTGATCCACAGGGGTGCTGATTTAATATTAATGACCTACCCTGAGCATAGGTTGTCAATAGAAAAAAGCAGTCAACCCCTTTAAAGGAGTTGTCTCACTTCAGCAAAAAGCATTTATTATGTATAGAAAGTTCATACAAGGTACTTACTAATGTATTGTGATTGTCCATATTGCCATATGCTGGCTTGATTTGTTTTTCCAACTTATTATACACTGATCGTTTCCATGGTTACGTCCACCCTTGCAATCAATCGGTGGTGGTCGTGCTTGCACACTTTAGGAAAAAAGCACCAGCCTATGTGAGCTCCCATTGTCTGGGCCACCAGAGGTCGTCTCTTTTTCCTGTAGTATGCAAGCATGACCACCACTGATGGATTGAAGGGTGGTTGTAACCATGGAAACAAGCAGTGTATAATGTGATGGAAAATATAAATGAAGCAATATGGACAATCACAATACATTAGTAAGTCCATTGTGTTAACTTTCTCTACATGATAAATGTCACTTACTGAAGTGAGACAACTCCTTTAAAGGGATTCTGTCACCTCCCCTAAGGCAAAAAACGATTTAAAACCAGCCATGCAGCACAGCTTACCTGGATTAGGCTGTGCTGTTCAATCTTGAAATCCGTCCAGCAGTTAGTTCAAAAAACGAGTTTGATCAATAAGGAAATGCGTCCTGAAGGTGCCCAGAGGGGCGTTTTTTTCTTCTGAGAGAGCCCAGTCCCGCCCCTTTTTCAGTGCCCAGCCCGCCTTCCTTTTACTTCCTAACCGCCGCCCCCAGCCTGCCACAGCCTCCCCTTCCTCTCCTCCCCCTCCCTCTTGCCGAACGAAGTCTCGCACAGGCGCAGTACCCACTGAGGGCTGCGCCTGTGCGATCATCAGGAGACTGAGGGCGGCAGCTTCATCTTCGTCACTGGGCATGCGCCGAGCCCAGTGACGTCCGATGCTCTCTCTTCCCTGCTGACTGAGGGAAGAGCGAGCATCGGACGTCACTGGGCTCGGCGCATGCCCAGTGACGAGGATAAAGCTGCTGCCCTCAGTCTCCTGCTGATCGCACAGGCGCAGCCCTCAGTGGGTACTGCGCCTGTGCGAGACTTCGTTCGGCAAGAGGGAGGGGGAGGAGAGGAAGGGGAGGCTGTGGCAGGCTGGGGGCGGCGGTTAGGAAGTAAAAGGAAGGCGGGCTGGGCACTGAAAAAGGGGCGGGACTGGGCTCTCTCAGAAGAAAAAAACGCCCCTCTGGGCACCTTCAGGACGCATTTCCTTATTGATCAAACTCGTTTTTTGAACTAACTGCTGGACGGATTTCAAGATTGAACAGCACAGCCTAATCCAGGTAAGCTGTGCTGCATGGCTGGTTTTAAATCGTTTTTTGCCTTAGGGGAGGTGACAGAATCCCTTTAAGTCTTTTCATGATCAGGCCAATTTCACACAAGCATATTTAGCCTAGGAAACGCACTCTATGTAAATGCTGTGTTATCTACTGCTCCACTGACTGAACTGACAGCAGCAGCATAATTATTTCCAATGCTCTGACAGCATTACGTGAGTATAGTTGAGTAAACGCGGTCTGGCAAATCATTATGATGCTGGGACTTCGGTCAAAAATACAGCCATGACAGAGGGGGTTTCCTGGACTAAATATGCTTGTGTGAAATTGGAAGTTGGGTCATTAACCCTATTTAAGGCTTGGGTTTATCAACATTTCCATTTTTAGCTTCAGTCTAGAACAGGGATTGGCAAACTTCGGCACTCCAGATGTTCGGAAACTACAACTCCCAGAATTCCCCAGTCACTGCTATGTTTGCATGCTGGGGGTTGTATTTTCAGAGCAGCTGGAGTGCCGAAGGTTTCAGATCCCATTGTCTTGGATATAGATATTATGGGGCACATTTTCTGATACTGTCTAAGGCTACTTTCACACTGTCGTTTTGGCTTTTCGTTTGTGACATCCGTTCAGGGCTCTCACAAGCGGTCCAAAAAGATCAGTTTTGCCCTAATGCATTCTCAATGGATAAGGATCCGCTCAGAATGCCTCAGTTCGCCTCCAAAGCAGAATGGAGACTTACCGGAGGCAGACACCAAAACACTGCTTGCAGCGTTTTTGTGTCTGTCTGACGAAACTGAGCCAAACGGATATGTCCTGACACAGAATGTAAGTCAGTGGGGACGGATCCGTTTTCTCTGACGCAATCAGGCACCATAGAAAACGGATCCGTTCCCTATTGGCTTTCAATGGTGTTCAAGACGGATCCGTCTTGGCAATGTTAAAGATAATACAAATGGATCTGTTCTGAATGGATGCATTGGGTTGTATTATCTGAACGGATCCGTCTGTGCAGATCCATGACGGATCCGCACCAAACGCGAGTGTGAAAGTAGCCTAAGATTTATACAGTGTAAACTTACAACGTCTTAGAATGCAGCAGATTTCTCACAGTAGCTGATGCTGGATGACTAATCTAGTGCTTTGGTAGACAATAGTTGGTGTATACTATCTATTGGTTGGTTACTTTGTACCATATGGATGCAGTTCTTTCACACATTGGTATATCTTGGGCCTTTTCCAATAAGCCAGAGAAGGTGGAAATGGTGTCTAAACCAGATGAATTTGGTGCACAACATGTCGGTCAGTTTTTCTCACAATTTAAGGCACCTTTAGCTGTATTTCAGTAAAATAAACTATGGCTATGTTTATAGTCCATAGCCGTCGAGATGCACAGGTCTGCATAGTAGCTGTAGACACAAAACTACTATTTTTATCAAGTCACTTTTTTAATTTTTATTTACCTTTTTTTTTTTTTATTGCCAAAAAAAAGCCACCATCCGCTTTTGATCTTTATCTGAAATATATTGTCTCATCTGTCATACTGAATTCGTTATGAATGTTAATATTTTCATAGGAATTTGCTGATCAGAATCCAGAGCATGCCACCCAAATTAAACTAACAATGGCACAGTTGAAACTCGCACAGGGTATGTTTACCAGGAAATGAGATGTTACTGTCTCTTTAAAATGATAAAACGTCAGTATCAGCTAAATGAATTATTGTTTTCAGGTAACGTAACCAAGGCATGCATGATCATGAAAACTATTAAGGAACTGGAGCACAAACCGGGCATGGTGAGTTCTAGTCATTTTTATTTATGTTTTGCATGGGTTAATTACAGATTAACAAGAGGATGAGGACATGAATTGGAACAGCTAATCCACTTTCAGCATACTCTAAGACCCCAAACAGTCTGCAATATCTTCATTACATCCACCTAGGCAGAAAACTAAGATTTTTCCATTTTCCTTGTGCAGTATTCGTT
The DNA here is from genome assembly GCF_014858855.1 of Bufo gargarizans. NCBI lineage: Eukaryota > Metazoa > Chordata > Amphibia > Anura > Bufonidae > Bufo > Bufo gargarizans. Next base: position 389,223,423 of record NC_058080.1, on the reverse strand, counting down.
TGGGATTTCTGCAGTAGTTTTTAAATTTTTTTTTTTTTATTTTTTTTTTTTATTTTTTTTTTTTAAATGACGTTTCCATTAGCAGAATGTGTTGTGGTCATTTCTGATCCACATGTACATAAAATCCATTAAAAGCCACTATTTCTTGGTAGTCTCGAATCCTAAAGTAAAAATGTTAGGCACAGAGGCTTAAAATTGTCTTGTGTAACCTCCCATAGAAGCAGACCACTCTATGGTGACCATGGGAAAGGGACTGGCACTGACCTTCTGTTTCCTAATGTATTTATTGTATTTTCCTTCTGCCGCTGCTAGGGGAACCCCCTTTGTGTGGGTCCCACAGGGTATTACTTATCAGGCCTCATTCATCCAAACTGACTTACAGTTTAAGGGCCCATGCGCGCAAACATATTTTTTATTTATTTTCCATTTCCGAGCCTTTTTTTTTTATTTTTTTCCATATTTGGAGCTATTATATAAAAAACGGAATTTACTTTCAGTGCATTCTGTTTTCATATGGCACTTAGCAATTCCACAAAAAAACTGAAAATGTCCTATTATGGTCCGCATTACAGATGAGGATGGTACTGTTCTGTTATGGGCCATACGTTCCATTACACAAAATGCGGGACACGCGCAGCCGGTATCAGTGTTTTGCATATCCACAATTTTCGGACCGCAAAACAGCCAACGGTCGTGTACATTAGCCCTAATTCTGAGTTGCTCAGAGCAACCAGTGCTCAAGCTTTCATTTTACAGTGTCTCCTATAGCTGGTAAGTACGTCAGCCATCAATTATCCTGTACAAAACTGCACAAGGTTCTATTCTTCACGGCCCACCCTGGAGTTGTATCCATATTCACTGAGCTCCTCCTGGTGGTGGCTACAAACAGACAGATTTTTACCCATGAACTGTGAAAAGGAAAGGATGGCATTTGTAGAGTGGGTTAGTGTTATACATTTATTTATGCCAGTTATCTGCCTTAAGCGGTTCAAGACTAGGCCATTTAACCCCCTCCCCCCTTTTTGACCAGATGCATTTTCCATTTATTTAGTGCATGCATATTCAAAACATTTTTCCCATTCAGTTATATAAATAATTTTGTTTCTATTACATTTCTTTTAATTGCTGATTTTGTCCTGACATATTAGCCCCAGTTACAGTGGGAACACAGGCTGTTGAGGCTCATCGGACAGCTAATCTGGGTTTACCAAGTGCCAGTGGCTCCTGAAGTTACCCAACCCCCTGCAATCACATGAGCACAAGGGCCAGAGCAGGAAAAGGCATTGCCTCTTCCTGATCTGTATAAAACGTGCTCTTTGAGCTCTGTGTATACAGCAATGGAGAAGGCAGAGATGGTAATAAACCATCTCTGCTTACATTATGGGGAGCCTGGCTGACACGGACACTGACAACCGGGTCCCCATTCCTACAGCTGCATTATCTTGATGTGGCTGCTAACTCTGCAAGGATGTTCAGAAGGGTTCTTCCAGAGTTAAATGTGGACTGCCTGGATGTATATTGTCAACAGGCAGTCCCAAAGTAGTAAAGGACTTTAAATAATATGGCATTTGGACTGAGCACCATACTTGTGTATTGCGCCTACCATGACTTGTGTATTTCTACTTAGAAGGAAGTCAGAGAACAGAGCCAAAATGGCTTTGTTCACCTAAGTCTTTCTGCTTCTGAAGGTGTGGATGGGTCTACTAGCACACGGCTCAAACTATTATTTCTTTCTGGTCATAACTGGGCAGTCAAACGTTTAGTTAACCATTTTTGGAGCCTTTTGTAGGTACATTCCAGTCCAAAGATGTTAATAACTGCTAGAACCCTAGAAGTTTTATATTGCTACGTAGACTTTGTCAGACCTTTTATCAAGTCTGCCATCTCAAACATGCAAGATTTTCAGTTTTACTTTATTTTACTTTGTATGCACTTTTTAGTTGTGTTTTTAGTGTTTTTATCTTTTGTTTCCCCCTCTAGGTATCCACATTAGTGACTATGCACGGCCATGATGAAGACATTGACAGTGCTATAGAAGTGTTTAACCAGGCAATCGGTTGGTACCAAGAAAAGCAAGTAAGAAAACATATATTATTAGTATAAATGCTGAAAATGGATTCACTATGTACTTTTTATATACAAGTCCAGATGTGTTTTTATCTTATTTTATAATGGCCCCTTAACCCTAAGTTCACACCTGAGCGTTTTACAGCGCGTTCAAACGCGCTGTAAAACGCTCAACACGTGAAAACCAATGCTTCCCTATGGCCCTGGTTCACACTCGAGCGTTTTACAGCACGTTTGAACGTGCTGTAAAACGCCCGACGCATAAACAAGTTCTTGAGCTTTTTTGGGGGCGTTTGTCGCGCGATTTGGCCTTAGACTCATTAGACAACACTGCAGTCAATCACACAAACGCGCGTCAAACGTGCGTTTACTATTGCAAAAAACGCGCATAAAAACGCGCGACAAATGCGCGTGTAAAACGCGCGTCTGAGAAACGCTCAGGTGTGAACCCCTAAAGGGGCTGTCTCGCCTCCTCATTTCAGTCCTCTGTGCATGGCTCCCGGGGCACTTCCTGAGCTGTAGTGGGGGAGGTTCCTCTGCTTTGAGTGATGCAACAGGCAAGCAGTGCTAGGATAAAATAGTCCCGCCCCTTGCCTGCACATGTGCGCTCCTGAAGCTGCTAGTGTATCAGAATCACTAGCAGTCTCAGTGGAGCAGACCCTGTACAGATGGTGACAACCAATTATAAGAGGTTCTTATAGGAAAGAATTACAGTGGAGACTGAGAGGTGGCCGGGAACGGGAGCTAATGTGCATGCGTGCGGTCCCGTGTGCACTTGCTCCATCAATTCCCGGACGGCTTTTTTTCTTGCTGTGCACAATCTCTGCCATCGCTGCTGCATTGCAGCGGTGCCCATAACCCCTAGAGATGAGTAGTCTATAAAGAGAAAGAAGATAGTGGGGACCAGAGCTATTACTGCTAATGCATCTACATTAGTAAGTTACTTTTATCAATGTTATAACGATAATAAATATAACTTGATGAGGTGACACAACCTCCTTAAAGAGGTTTCCCAGGCTCCTAATAGTGGTTAACTCTCCTCAGGATAGGCAGTTGAAGTTTTCCCTCACTAGGAATTAAACCTGGGCAGCAGTGGTGGGAGCACAGAACCTTGCCACTAGACCAGGAGGGTTTAGCAGATGATTTTGTGGAGGACTTTCAGTCTTTACTAATTGTGCCTAGCAACAGCAAAGTAGGGAGCGGACAGTCGGCTAAACCCGCTAGGTGACATCACCTGTGCCTGCATTTACTATCTTGCAGTACACTGCTTTGTTTCAAAAATGTGCATTAAGAGCTTCTAGTTTTCCCTCTAGTGGAATTGCCAGCAGTCTGCAGTAAAGGTCCAGCTGGGCATTACCATTTGGTCTGTCTCTGCACAGTCTGACCATGTCCATTCGGTGCTGCCAGTGTCGGACTATACAGGGACCCACCCCCAACTGGTAATGCCCATCTGTACCATTATTGCAGACTGCTGGCAAATTCATTCATAAACCTCTATTAGAAATAATAAAGGAATGGCAGAACATTAGATGCGCCAGGATTGTAACATAGAGAATGCAAGTAGTTACTAGAGCAGACATGTCAGGAGAGGTGAAAAGCCCTCTTTAACTTTTGACTAGGCCTCGGTATACAAGGGTATACCACCACCCTGATCTGTAGTTGTTTTAGATGGATTTAATAAAATTTTATATATATATTATAATTTTTTTATTTGAGGTGTGCTATATTGCTTCATATGTGACTTTATAACTCTTTGTGCCGTCATATCCCTTCACACATGTAGCACCTAGGTTTAGTTTTCTATTTTGTGGTTCCCTTTCTTTTTTGCTTTTTAATACTATCCTTCGGGTAGGTCATCGGTATCTGGATTGTTGGGGCGTCAGATCCTCCACCAAATAGGTATTGATGACCTAGCTTAAGAATAGGTCAACAATATTGGGAGCCTGAGAAATCCCTTAAACCAAAATGAATGAGCATTTTTTTTTTTTTTTTTTTAATAAAGACAATTTTATAATATTTTTCCAACAGCCAAACTCTCGAGCACACTTAGCCCTAATAAGAGAAGCTTCAAACTTCAAATTAAAACATGGCCGAAAGAAGGAGGCTATCACCGACCTGGAACAACTATGGAAGTGAGTTCCTCTGGATCTTCATGTTTTCTAGGCTATTAGGTGAAGGAACAATGCAGTAATCAATTTTCTCATTTTATTACAGACAAAACCCAAAAGACATTCATACGTTGGCGCAGCTAATCTCCGCATACTCCCTTGTAGATGCTAATAAAGCAAAAGTGTATCTTTTTCTAATGGTTTTCCATATGTAACATTGTGGTCAGATAGGTTTTGTTGTTTGTATGCAATTATGGTTTTTAAAGGGGTTTTCTGAGACTTGTCCTTTTGGACAGGTCATCAGTATGTGATCTGTGGAGGTCTGACACCCCGGACCCACGCCAATCAGCTTCCTCCTTGCAACTGTGTCTAGACCATGTGACGTCATGTTCATCGGTCACATGGCCTAGGCACAACTCGGCCCGATTTAAATTGAATGGGGCTGAGCTGTGATACAATGTACGGCACTATGCTTGGTAAGCTGCAAGGAGGCTAAGGCACTACTGCGAGCGCCGCTGCCTTCTCAAACAGCTGATTGGCAGGGTCCCAGGTGTCGGACCCTCGCCGATCAGATGCTGATGACCTATCCAAAGGATAAGCCATCAGTATGGGAAAACCCCTTTAAGAGAGTATCAGTGGTATTCTAACTACTAACCTTCATGGCTGTACATCTTCCTTACATCACACATTCAGTCTTAGCGAGCATCTGCCTTCATCTGACTCTATGCACTTGAAAGTGGATGTCGATGCCTTAGAAAATTCCACTGGGGCTACATTCATCCGGAAAAAAGCTGCTAAAGTGGCTGGAGAGCAGGCAAAAGTGCAAGGGTATGTTATTTGTATACTTTAGAAATAGATTGCCCTGAATAAATGAAATGATACATTATCATAAGTTCTTCAGATCATACTGTAAAAAAGGACAGATACTCAAATGAATTACAGAGCATGAGCAGGAAGACTTGAAAACATTAGACCCAATTCAAATAACGATTTCCCCGCTATGTTATGTTACTAGGGAGAAAAGCTCTGTACATGCGGCTTCTGATGGGACATGACTTTGTTTCCTCTTGCATTTAGTACAGAAAATGATTATAATAATAAATAAAAACTATACGGTAGAGACCCCATGCGCCTCTGTTGGATCCCTATCACTTCCTTAGGCATGAGCTCTTCTTTTGTAAACTGCAGCCACACTGTTTTCTTTACTGAACACTTACTATTAGAATCACATTATATGACATCCCCTATGGTAGCCACATGTGATCCATATGGCAATAAACCATAGGTTTTATATCTGGATCTATATGTATCTTTTACCAATTTCCTTTGGTTTGGAATCGGAAACATGGTGCATATGGGTATTTGTGTTAGAAGTGAAACCCACGAGAATAACCTCTTGGTTATGTAGCCAAGAAGAGCTATTTCCTGTGAAAATGACCCGTAGTTGGTTTTCTGTCAGACAGGCATTCACATGGCGGGATGTACAGTGTAATTTATTGCACCTCTTTAACTTTTTTTTTTTTTTTTGTCCTATCCAAAACAGGCAAGTGGAGATTAAGAAAAAGAAGAAGAAAAAGAAAGGTATTTTTTATTTTTTTTTTAATAAAGAAATAATATAATATTTAAAAAAAATATTATGCATCCGTTGTAAAGTAAGGTTCACACAGGGGAGGGAGGCTAAAGAGTGGAAAAGTGTAAAGGAAAGACTTCACTTTTTCCAATTCTTTTTACCTAACAAAAACTGGATAGCGTGGACCTGGCCTTAATTTCTGTTTTGCTGCAAATATAAATATTAAAAATTGTTAATTCCCTACACAGAGTGTTTGCTAGGTCGACATGCTTCTTGCAGTTTGCCTTCTTGGTGAAGGAATGGGTACGGTCAGCCCATGACAACTGGTAACCTAAACATACAGGGGGGAATCTATTAAAATAGAAATTTGTTCGCTTAGCCTCATTGGATCAGCAGATAGGATTCCTGATCAGTTGCAAATGTTTCTCCTAACCCATAGAGAGGAACCGAATCCTTCCCTGCATTGGGATACTCTTAAAGAGGATCTGTCGCCTCTGCTGACTTGTCTGTTTTAGTACCTACTTGAATTCCCCATGTAATGGCAGTTCTGGAGCATCTGTTCTTATTACTCTGTTATCCCCTTCCTTTATTATTCCTGCTAGAAGATATGAATGAACGGCCAGTATTTTGCAGCCAAGGTTCAGTTGGGTGTCACCAGTTGGGCGGTGGGGTGTCCCCGCACAGGTCTTACACTATCCAGTCAGTACTTCCAGTATCTGATCAACAACAGGTAACGCCTATCTGGACAATTATTGGAAACTGCTAGCAAATTCATTCATAACTTCTAGAAGGAAAAATAAATGACTGGTATAACCTGGAGTCTTAATAATAGATCTAGAATTACATGGGGGGTGCAAGTAGTTACTAAAACAGACATGTCCAGAGAGGTGACAGGCCCTCTTTAAAGGGGTAGTCCGGGCTTTTAATATTGATGACCTATCCTCAGGTCATGAATATCAGATTCGGTGCGCGCAGTGTGAATGTGCCTTCTCTTCCTGCTCACGGTTGATGTCTATGGCAAAGCAGCAGCGAGCAGGAAGACAGAAGGGAGACTGCACATGCACACCGTCTCCTCATACAGCTGATCGCCGGTGTCTGACACCCGGTGATCTGCTATTGATGACCGATCCTGAGGATAGGTCATCAATATTTAAAAGCTCGGACAATCCCTTTAAGAGATTTAAGGGGCGGTCTACAATCTTGTATAACAAAGAAAAAAATAAGTAGAGGCGAAGTTCTACATTTATATGCAGCGATCTCCTCCACAGTATGAGGACGAGGGATTGCTATCCCTTGTATTCATACAGCTGCAGTGTTTCTGGGCAGCAGATTGCTGTTTAGACAGCATGCTCTGCAGTCCAAAAACATTTATTTATTTGCAAGCACTAATAGTTTCACCCAATGAACGAGCAAATTGGCTGCAGATTGTCGGGAATGAGCATTCGCAGGAATATTCGTCCCTGATGATCTGCCTGCATAGCCCATCTAAAGCAACCTTTAGTCAGAATTCCGGAAAATGATTCTTATCTGGATGATATTTCTCTCATTGTCAGACATGCAGCTATTACTTGAGATCAGCATAGAAGAGGTTGTTCCAACCACTGTTGTCTTAAATAATGGGAAATCTCTGGGGCCTGATGGCCTTCCTAAAGAGGCCTATGATGGATACCTGTTGACTCTGGCATTACTATCTACTTACCTGATTGCATTACAAGAGGGTGCACTTCCTACCTTCATTATGGAAGCTGGTTCTTCTGTTAAAACCACATAGAGATCCGTTAGAGTGTGCATCTTGTAGACCTACCACTCTTAGGACATGCTATTGAGATAATTAATGAGTTTGGCACTTATTCAAGTTTACAGGTGAATTGGGATATATGCCACTCAGGAGATTCGGATGGGAGGGTCCATCTCACTTAATAAGATTAAAAGTGGTGGACTTCTTTTTAAAGGGGGTTATTTCACTCTATGTAACCAATGATCTGTCCTCTGTCTAGGTCATCAGTATATAATCAGTGGGGGGGTCCGTCCCCCCCACGGATCAGCTGTTTGAGAAAGCTACAGCACTCCTGTGGGCTCCGCAGCTTACCCTAGGCCAGTGACGTTGTGACCATCGGTCACGTGGTCTAGGCACAGCTCAGCTCCATTCATTTAAGTAGCCGTGATACATCATAAGTGCCCACATCAGGGTTTGAGGGGTTTGGTGTAACTCACCTCTGGTACAGTATTCACCTCAGAGGTATTGTCAAGCCTTATTTAGACGTCGCCAAGATGCTATACTGAATGTTCCTCCCACACAACACTAAAACATTTGTATTATTGTGATGGCCTCCGCCCAGAGTTAGATTTCTGAATGCAACTAATTGGAATATATGTTGCTACTGGCCCTGTGTGACCGTGTGCTTAAAGGTGCATTCCCATCACAGACAATGGGGGCATATCGCTAGGATATGCTTCCATTGTCTGATAGGTACGGGACCCGCACCTACAATGAGAATGGAGCAGGCGCCGCCGCCCTCCATTCATTTCTATGGGGCCGCTCGGCTATTTCCGCCTGTCCCATAGAAATGAATATGAGCAGGAGACGGGCATGCTCGGTGCGCTCCCATTCACTTTGATGGGAGCAGCGCTTGGTGCTGGATGGACCCTGTGAAATCCGGGGTCCTCCAGCCACAGTTCTCCCCGTTCTGTTCTCCTTGTAGGAGCGGGTCCCAGAGGTGGGACCTGCACCAATCAGACAATGGGGGTATATCCTAGCGATATGCCTCCATTGTCTGTGATGGGAATACCCCTTTAATTCTCCTGATACCTCTACTATACTATTATGTATGTTTATGTACACTGGTGGCCAGGATCATTAATATATTGTTTTTGTGCAAATATCAGTAAGACATGTGTATGTAAAGGTTTTATTCTTATATTACATTTACTTTTCAATAAAAACGAGTATAAAATATTTTGGTATGCCACTCTAAAAGGGATTCAGTCACCACAAAATATACTGTTAAACCAGGTACAATGCCTTAGTGATCCCTTGCTTCATTTTACTTTTATTCCCTATTCAAATAAGCTTTAAGTGCAACAAGGGCAGGGTCAAGCCACTCTGTGCACCCTTGCTCCACTGCCAGCCCCTATATCTTCTTTAGTGACCGGACCAAGTTCCTGCATAGTCATTTCACCTGGACCAGTCAGTCGTGAAGGAGAGGGAGGCTGGCATAAAAAGCAGGAGGAGCAAGGGGTGCACAGAGGAACTTGGGCCCGCCATTTGTGCCCTTCACTCTTCATTGGCATATGTGTGTATTTCTCCAGAATAAAGCAATGGTCCACTAAGTGAAAGGTATGTGTATATTCAGCTTTCCTGGTAACAGACTCCCTTTTAATAAAAAAAATAATAGGCTCCTGCCTTTTTAATGTTTAATGCGTCTCTTAAAGAGGTCCATGCGCAGTAAACTTAAATCCATGCCATCAAGGAGCGAACAAAGATTTCTGGTGTGATTATCTCTATTTAAGCTGTATATTATCATATAAATTGAAACCTACCATATAAACATGATCTAAATGTCTCCACTGTTTTATATCCATAAAATAGGAAAGTTACCCAAGAATTATGACCCCAAGGTTACCCCAGATCCAGAGCGATGGTTACCTATGCGAGAGAGATCCTATTATCGTGGCAAAAAGAAGGGGAAGAAGAAGGAACAGATTGGAAAGGGAACTCAGGGAACCACATCTGCTGCAACTGCTGAACTGTAAGTGAGACTTGGCTCATCTAACAGTGTCTTCCATTCACATGATGGGCAAGTCAGGTGATAAAAAGAATTTCTCGCCCAGTTTCCTTGGGTGACACAGAAGACCTTGGGTATAGCTCATCTCCCTAGGAGGCGTGACACTAAGCAAGAACTGTTAGCCCCTCCTCCACAGCTATACCCTCAGCCTGGAGAGAGAGACTGTCAGTTTTTAGCTTAGTGTCCAAGGAGGCAAGACACTCCCTGCTCTGCAGGGCTGTTTTCTCCTTGTTTTAATTTTTACTTTTTTTCTTTTCTTTTTGTTCCAGAACATCAGGGACAACAGAGACGCACTAGACCTCTCTGTTTCTCCCGGGGTCGAGCTGCGCCAGTGCCGGTCTTCCGCATTGCTGCCTCCCCCACAGAAGGCAAGGTGGATCAGGGCATCCCAGCTCCCCTACATCCCGCCAGCACAAGGGTCGCTCGCACGCCAAGTCCCTCTTCCAGCGTCCTGCCACTGCGGTGCCAGTAGCTGAAGGGGCGACCCTGCTGGAACGGACCGAGGGTGAAGACGGCTGTGGTGAGAGATTGGCTTCTCCAGCCCTACGTCGTCGTCCCCCCCCCCCCCCCCCCCCGGTCTCCTGCGTGCCTGACCCGCATACTGACAGGGCCTCTGGACCCTTTTGTCCCTGCTAGCCCTAGGCTGGCCCCTGGCTGCCACAGGGCGACATTCTGCTCCCTCTCCTCCCCTCCATAGGACATTGGCACCCTTCTCCCTGACAAGAAGAATGCCTGGGGAGCTGCAGAGGTTCGCACCTAGCTGCCCCTGACGTAGGGGTTATGCAGGCTTCCCACCCTCACAGACCTGGTCTCAGGGTCCCCCTCCCTCTTACCGGCCACTGCTTCAGGGAGGGCCCGCGCCTTGCTGCCCCTGACCCATCACGGGCACCGGTCCAAGGGCAAGGTGGTTGTGGCTGCGGCCATATGGAGCGCTGTTCTAGGCCAAGGGCCCGCTCCAGGGGTGAAATGGCTGCCGGGTCATCGCTTCCGACAGCGGGTGGGCACCGCGGCCTACAAATGAGTGCTATGCCTCAACAGCCCCCGGCCGACCGTCGGAACATTCCGGTCGGCCGGGCGCCGCAAAATGTTGTTCCCCTCCTGGGCGACACTTCGCGGCCGCGATCCCACTTTATCCGGGTTCCTGGCTCTTCCGGCCCGCGGGGTGGGCACCCGCGGCCGGTATGTGCCGCTCCGCAGGCCCGGCCGGTACTTTTAATACTGTGCGGCCCCGGTCAGCCGGGCGCCGCTAAAAATTTAGACCCCGGCTTCACGGCCTGTTAGGCCGCAAAATTCGGGCCTCTGTTGGAGGGGGCTGGAACTTCTCCGGGCGCAAATCTTCCCGCCTGGAGGTTCCCCCGCCCCCAGAGGATCGCAGTGCCGCCCCCAGGCCGGATCCCTGTTAACCCCTTGGGTACAGGCCGGCTTCCGAAGGGCCTGTGTGGCTTTCTGCCTCAGTGAGGCTGGGTTATAATAAATGAATAAAAAAAAAAAAAGGAAATAAATTTAATTATTTATTAATATGACTTGTGGGCTGCGCAGGACACTGCAGCCTCATCTCAGAGTGCTGCCTGTATACATGCCCCCCTTCCATAGGTGGCATGGTGTCGCGCTCCCCGGCTGCGGCGCTGCCAGGGTCATTTCCCCTTCTAGGCGTTTTTTTTTGCCCTCACCGCGCTACGGCGCTGGTCAGTGCATGCGGCCTTTTCTGTAGGGTGCCTGCCATGTGCAGGACCCCCCTCCTGGCGGGATACTGCACTCTCCTTAACTGCGGGTTGGCCTTGTGCATGATCGCCCTTTCATTGGCGGCCTACTGCAGTTTCTCCGGATACGGTGCTGGCCATGTGCACGACCGCCTTCCATAGGCGGAACACGGCAATTCGTTGCCGGCCATGTGCGTGACCCCTTCCATAGGCGGAACGCTACACTCTCACTGGATTCGTTGCCGATCATGTGCATGACCCCCTTCTTAGGCGGAATATTGCACTCTCACCGGATTCGGTGCTGGCCATGTGCACGACCCCCTTCCTTAGGCGGAACGCCGCGCTGTCTCTGGATTCGCTGCCTGCCATAGGCATGACTCCCTTCTGTGGACGGCATTCGGCACTCTCACTGGATTCACTGCCAGCCATGTGCATGCCCACCTTCCATAGGCGGTATGATGCACTCTCATTGGATTCACTGCCGGCCTTGGGCATGCCTCCTTCCCTGCTGGCGGCATACATACACTCCCTCGGTCGGTGGTTGTTCTCTCGCCGGTACGTTGTTGGCCAGGTGCATGAACCCTATGCATGGCGGGGTGCTTGCACTCTTTCTGGATCCGCTGCCGGCCATATGCATGACCCCTCTTCCGTGGGCGGTGTACGCACTCTCACTGGATTCGCTGCCGGCCATGGGCATGCCTCCTTTAGGTGACATACGCACATTTTCACCGGCTGCTCGCACTCTCCCTGAATGCGATGCTGGCCATGTGCATGGCCCCCCCCCCCCCACCCTTTGTGTTCTGGGCGGCATTCTGCACTCTCACCGGATACATTGCTGGTCTTGAGCATGGCTTTCTAACATGGGTGGAACGCTTGTGTTCCCATTGGATGCGGTGCTGGTCTTGTGCGTGACCACCCCTCATTCCAGGGGCGGAATTTTGCACGCTCACGGGATTCAAGGCTGTCCTTGTATGTGCTGTGCTGGACTTGCTCATGTTCCCCCTTCATTGGTGGAGTAGTTGCTCTCTCACGAAATTTCGGTGTTGGGTGAATTGTTGCACACTCACTTAATGCTAGGATAGCCCTGTGCATGACCCCCCTTTCACTAGGTGGACCTCCTGTGTTCCTGCTGGATACTGTGTGGCCATGTGCATGGCGCCCTTCTGGGCGAAGTAGGGTATGCCCTACTTCTCTGACGTAGTTACGACCTTGGGCATCACCCCCTTTTTGGGGCGGGCCCTTGCACTTTTGCTGGCTGCAGTTTTGCCAGGTACATGTCCCCCCCTTTCGGGGAGGTCAGTTTGCGTTCTATCGCATTCCTTGCTAGTCTTGTGCATAACTCCTTTTCAGTTGCACTTTCGTAGATACTGTGGGACTCCGTGGCTGGCCTTCTTCGCTGAGTGATATTTTTGCAGTGAGCGGACGTTCCTGTGCGTTGTTTGGGCCGTGTATGCCTTCTCGTCCCGTAGGTGGGTTAGCCTTCTCACTGCTTACGGGGCTACTCGTACGTATGCCTCCTTTCCCCCTGCGACATACTTTTTCTCTTGGGAGACGGTGTTTGCAGCAAGCCTTGCACTATTCTCTAAGGAGATCATTCTGTCCACCTGTGTGAGCCTAAGGTGTTGTCCGATAAGCAACAGATGCATACCTTATATTTAAGTAGGCGGGCTCTGCTGCTCGCTCCTGCACAGGGCTGGGTGGTACTCACTCATTTCGTTGGCCCTTCCGCCCGGGGAGTGTTCGTGGTTCCTAGATACGTACCCATTCGTCCTTCCGCGGCATTGTTTCCCTGCGCTAGTGGTCACATGGTCGAGAGTGCTGTCTGCAGCGCCCTTCGCATTTTATGTTGGCTCTGGCAGGACTACGGTCCCCTCGCCTAGTACCTTTTCCTCCTCTTCGGGTGCAGTGTGGTATGATTCTTTCCGGTTGGCGCCCTCTGTGTTTCAGTCTGATCTGCTACCAGGTTCGGGCTGCTCTTCTTGGGAAGGTCACCCAACTTCTCTTGGGTGCTCGCCTACCCAGGTCCGGAGGACCTCCGCCTTGAGTTCTTCAGGGTATTCAAGGCGGTGGACCGGGCGTCTCAGTGTAGCGGTGCGCTGCTTTTGAGCTGTTCTATGGCTTCTCTGTTGCCCACTCCTATGCCGGCCTCTGTCTCGACCGCCTTTTCTCGCCGGTTCTGTTTGGCTCCCACTCGGTACAGATCACTCCGATGTGGCTTCTGTTCCGGCCGCGCTTCAGAGGCTGTTCCTTAACTGCCCTTCCCTCGGGGGAGAGCGTGGTTGTTCAGGTGGATGGTATTGGTGTTCCCTTTGGGTCCCCCCTTGTCCACACTGGTTGTGCTAGCTGCGTACCTAGTTACCGGGTCTACGGCGTTCTGTCCTCCCGCTGGGTGCAGATTGCGTTTTTTGTTTTCAATTCTAGGCAATGTTTCTGCTATGGACTTACCTTCTCGGCAGGGCTGTGGAGTCGGAGTCAATTTTGGGTACCTGGAGTCGGAGTCGGCAAAAAATGAACCGACTCAGACTCCGACTCCTACTAAATTTAAATTGGAATAAAAAAATAAAAAAGCAAGTTTAAATGTCCGAATTCATAAACAGTTATAATTAATGACTTCTCTACTGTAAGAATAAAGGCCAATGCATGCCTCACGTAACCGCAAAACAAACGCGTTCAGTGATGTGAAGAAGCATGCTTTTCATATGCTTCACTATATGGCACGCAATGCACAATTAGGAGTGGCAATACATATACTTTCCATTGTGTTGTGTTCTGATGTTACAGGGAACACAATGCCCATGGTTTACCTCGCCTCTCACTGATAAGGGATTAAGTAAATGTGTTTTGCAGGACTAGAGACACTTGTATAAGTGGAGGGTCAATAGTTCAAGACTGAAGCTGTAAACCATGGATGTCAAACTCATGGCCCTCCAGATGTTGCAAAACTACAACTCCCATCATTCCCTGATAGCTGTAGTATGCCCAGGCATGATGGGAGTTGTAGTTTTGCAACAGCTGGAGGGCCACGAGTTTGACATCCCTGCTGTAAACCATTGGAAAAACTGCTGTCATTCAGCTAAGGCTATAAAACGTGTAAACTCAGAATGTTATCTTAAACTTTAAACATGACTATGGGATTCTTCTAGGGAAATCATGTTTTAAAATAAATGTCCCTTCTTGGATCCTCCCACTGCCCTGTCTTCAGCAGAAGATCAGCACACAAAGGAGAAGGCAGCAGCTTCTGCCCAACTACCTCTCTGTGCTAGAAGAGCTTAGAAGAACTTCTTTCTTTCCTTCAAGGAATGTATAAAATACATTCGCATATTAAATACAGAGGAGTCGGGGAGTCGGAGTCGGAAGTACAAAAAACTGAGGAGTTGGAGTCGGAGCATTTATCTACCGACTCCACAGCCCTGCTTCTCGGTAGCTTGGGAGGACTGCCATTTGCCAAAATTGTCTTCAGATCTCCCACACCGGGACTGTAGTCCGTCTTCCTGTGGTGACTGCATCGGCTTGGGTTTTAGCCTGTCTTGTCCTAGCATCTGGCGGTTGCTGGACGGACCCTTCGGTTCCTGTCAGTTTGTCCTTCTGCTCCCCCACTCTGGGTGGATCCGGGACAACTTTGCTCGGGGGCCGGCGGGACCAGTTCTACCGACCGTTCTACCCGTGTTACTGGTCTGCGCCTGATCCATTGGGTTTTTCACCCTCTTGCCCAGGCCGTGTTTCGTCCAGGATCTGTTGGAGGACTTGGGTTTTTACCTGGGGTTCTGTGGGAAGCTGGGCGTTCCCCCTCTCTTCCTTTCTCTCTCCATGGTTCTGTTTTTCTCCAGTCCGGCCTGGAACTGGGACTGGGACTCTGTCGCTTGCAGTATCAGGTGTCAGCGCTGCCCTTCTTCTTTCAGCGTTCCCCGGCCCTCTGGTCCTGTCTGGTCCTTCTTCCGTGGAGCGGCTCTTGGGTTCCTTTGTGCTGCCCTCCGGTACCGCCCTGGGAACTACATACTGGGCTCTTGGCGCTCCAATCTTTCGCTTGGGGCCGTTAGTGGTTCTCTCTACTCCTTCTGTCCTGTACGGTTGTGTTTCTGTAGCCGTCGTGTCTCTGGAGGGTGCCTGAGTGGCGGCCCTTCTTGTTCCGAGCCTTCTGTCTTTCCCCAGGACAGGGCTGTTCTCCATTCCGTCTCTTCCTTCCTTCTGAAGGTGGTGTTTGTCTTTCATTTCGTCGAGGCAGTCGTCCTCCCCTTCCCACCCCTGGGAACGGACACTTCACCGGTTTGGACGTTGTTTGGACCTTGCAGTTTTTTACTTGGAGATCTCCGACTCTTGTCTACGTTCGGTCTCTTGTGTTCCAGGAGGTCCGCGCGAAGGGTTGACGGCATCCAGGGTGGCTTCCTCCACTTTCTCAGAGTGGCTATTGTTGTGGTTGCCGCACTAAGGGCAGGGTCCTGCTTTTGGTGTCACAGTTCATTTCCCATAGCTGTCGGTTCCTCCTGGGTCTGAGGCATTAGGCTTCGGCCATGCATTTGTGCAGGGCGGTCACTTCTTCCTTGCACACCTTACCAGGTTCTACAGGGTGCGTACTCGGGCTTCAGCGTCTGCTGCCTTGGGCCGCCTGGTCTGCAGGCGGCGGTTTCTTGATGCCTTCGAGTGCTTCGCCTTGGTGCTGTGGTCCCTCCCCTCTTGGACTGCTATTGAACGTCCCAAGGTCTTCTGTGTCCCCCAAGGAAACTGGGCGAGAAAACGAGATTTTTGTATAACTTACCAGTAAAATCTCTTTCTCGCTCTTTCCTTGGGGGACACAGCACCCACCCATTCTTTGTTCTTCTCTGCGCGGTTTCCGGGTTTGTTTTCCCGTTGGGTAGTTGGCTTGTTGGTTCCACTTTTGGACTTTGCCTTGTTTTCACTACTTGGACACGCAACTGACAGTCTCTCTCTCTCTCCAGGCTGAGGGTATAGCTGTGGAGGAGGGGCTAACAGTTCTTGCTTAGTGTCACGCCTCCTAGGGAGATGAGCTATACCCAAGGTCTTCTGTGTCCCCCAAGGAAAGAGCGAGAAAGAGATTTTACTGGTAAGTTATACAAAAATCTCGTTGTTAACTAGCTGCTATTGTTCTGTACTGTTAGATCACATCACGTTTTATGCCTCTGTTTGACGTAAACATTCCAATACAAAGGATACAAAAACGCAGCACACCACATTCTTGTATCCTGCACAGTCCGGTGAAAAAAAACGTATACGTATTTTTTACAATGGAACTCTATGGTGACTGGATGCCACTGTATGGCATAAGGCAACTTTCACACTAGCGTTTTTGCGGAATCCAGTAGGGCTCAGCAAAAACGCTTCTGTTACTGATAATACAACCGTCTGCATCTGTTATAAATGGATCTGGTTGTATTATCTCTAACATAGCCAAGACAGATCCGTCATGAACGCCATTGAAAGTCAAAGGGAGATGGATCCGTTTTATGTTGTGTCATAGAAAACTGATCCGTCCCCATTGACTTGCATTGTGGGTCATCCGTCTTGCTCCGCATCCCATGATGGAAAGAAAACCGCAGCATGCTGCGGTTTTCTCTCTGGTATGGGGACTCAACCAAACGGAACGAAATGCATTTAGTAGAATTCCGTTCTGTTCAGTTACATTTTGTCCCCATTGACAATGAAAACAGAAGTGTTTTTCTCCGATATTAAGATCCTATGACTGATCTCAATACCGGAAAATAGAAACGCTAGTGTGAAAGTAGCCTGAGTCTGAGGCATCCTTTTAATGTAAAAGAATGGGAAAATCGTGATGTGAACCCAGCCTTACATAACTGTTTTAGGCCTCATGCACACAGCCGTTGTGTGCCCGTGGTCGTATTGCAGCCCGCATTCGGCGGATCTGCAATACACGGGCACCGGCCCATGTGCACTCCGCATCACTGATGGGTACACCCACTTGACTGGGTACACAATCATGGAGATGCAGCACAGAAGCACGGATCGGAACCCCACAGACATGTTCAAGTTGAATGGGTCTCGATCCGTCCCAGCCGCCACACGGATGTTGCCCGTGCATTGGGGACCGCAAATTGCGGTCCTCAATGCACGGAACGGAACCACAACAGCTGTGTGCATGATACCTTAAAGGGATTGTGCTGTAAGACGGCTTTCAGTTGAAGTTTGAAGAGGACGCAGTGCTCACACTAGCGCCGCATCCTCTTCTAACAGCTGATCTGATATGATAACCTATCCTGAGGATAGGTCATCAGTATTGGGTCCATTCACACGTCCGTAGAATGGGTCAACATCCGTTCAGCAACATTGCGGAACGAATCCGGACCTGTTTATTCTCTATGGGGCAGGAAGAGATGCGGACAGCACACTGTGCTGTCCACATCCGCATTTCCGGAGCGTGGCCCCCCCCCCCCCCCCCCCCCCCAAAAATAGAACATGTTCTATTGTCCGCAATTGCAAACAAGAATAGGCAGTTCTATGGGGGTGCCGGCCAGGTGTATTGCAGATCCACAATACACTACGGATGTGTAAATGGACCCTTATGCCACTCCACAACCCCTTTTAAGTACTACAAAAATTGGTTGTTAGTTTTTTATGCAGTTGTACTTGGGTGGTTTCTCTTCAGTATTTTTTTTATTTTTATTTAGTATGATCCTGTATATATTTTCAGTGAGTCACATGGTAATGAGGGGCTTGACCTGCACAATGAAATAATGGGCCTCCATATGATGTGGGAGGTACTGTCTCTTCTTACAGAGCGGCTTAATCGGCATGAGGAGGCTTATAGGCCATACATGCTCCTCTGGATTTCTGGGAAGAAGGGATGCAAATGACAAACATGACATTAGCTGCTTTTTTTATTTAGCAGAAGGACCCGGCTTCACACGGATATATTTTATGTAATGTTTCTGTGTGTCGTTAAGATATCGACGGTATCCCCTGTAACAGTGACCTCTAAAGCACCCCACCCCTTTAACAGTGAACTCCACAGTGCCCTGCCCCTTAACACTGACACCCCCCCCCCCCCCCACAGTGCCCCGCCACTTTAAAATGGGACCTTCACAGCAGCCCGCCCCTTTAACAGTGAGTTTCACAGCACCCTACTCTTTTGACAGTGACCTCCTCAGGGGACCGCTCCCTTAAGTGACCTCCATAGTACCCTGCTGACTTAAGTGACCTCCACAATAGTTGCTCCTTTAATAGTGGCCCCAGTCCCTTTAGCGATGACCTGCACGTGATATTTTTTTCTTTGGGCGTTCACACCTTTTTATACAGACAACTCCTCCAAATTTTACATTTTCAAACCACTGCCTCTATAAACAGGCCAATTTATCTCTCTGCCTCAACATACTGGGGGGAATTTATCATCGCTTCTACACCAGTTTTCTGCCATGGCAAAAAAAAATTATGACTTCCTTTAATGCTAGGGCTACACGATGACGTGTCACGTGACATTTTTATTTATTTTTTCTCAACCGTTTTTATAATAGGCTATAGTGTCGCCCTTCGTCATGACAGTCGCAAAAAATCCATCCAAGATGGATGCATGTAGCAGTGTAGTTGTGCCCTATGTGTCGTGCGACTTATTGTCGTCCTGTAGCCCTAGCCTAAAGCTGACCTACAGCAGTGAAGAAAAATGGCTGGGTTTTTATGGAAACCTGGAGTAAAACTGTGTGTATGTGGAGACTAAGGGCCTCTGAGCCTCTTTTGGCTGCTAAGGGACATGTGACCGTGTGTATGGCAGTTTGCATTTAAGTGAAAGGCTTGCTGGCTTCTATTGGCTAATGCAGGCCATTTTTTGGGGAATATATCAGAAACGTACGTCCTAGGGGAGATATATATAATTTATATATTTTTTAGACGCATTAGTGACTGAATATGACTAATGCTTCTTGTACAGGTAGCACAGTGCACAAATTTGAGTTGTTTTATGTCATTTATTTTATTATCCTCATAATTCATCATTTTTATTTTTAGGGATGCAAGCAAAACAGCCAGCAGTCCACCAACATCTCCAAGGCCTGGAGCGGGAGTGACAACGGCAAATGTGCCAAACAGCAATGTTGTTCCACCAAGACATCAAAAGCCAGTAGGTGCTGCTGGCACAAAGAAAAAACAGCAACAAAAGAAAAAGAAAGGCGGAAGAAGTAATTGGTGATGATGCCTCCTGGGAGTATGGTGTCTCCAAGTTTCACCCACCAACTGTAGTCCATGTCTTACCATGTGCTGTTTTAATGCACGCGCATTTTTTAGGAAATCTAAAAGGTTGATTTTGGAAGCAATTTTTTATTTAAATTTGGGTTCTGACTAACTATTGCAAATCCTGCTCCCTTTTTATTTCCCTAAATACAACAATTTTTTTTTTGTTTTACCTTGACACTATTCCTGAAATCATGACAGTTGTTAGGACCACCTTCCACCTGGAAGGCTTTTAGTTGTATAAAACTACTATGGTCTTTAAGTTGTGCATTAAAGCGATATCAGCAACAGCCATATGAGTTTTTTGTGTTCACACCTTTTTATACAGACAACTCCTCCAAATTTTACATTTTCAAACCACTGCCTCTATAAACAGGCCAATTTATCTCTCTGCTTAACATACTGGGGGGAATTTATCATCGCTTCTATGCCAGTTTTCTGCCATAGCAAAAAAAATAATTATGATTTCCTCCCTGCTTACACTCCCACTTTTCTAAAAAGTGAGAGGGGTTAGGCCCATCATGTCTCAAAAGATATTACGGGCCCTGGAAAACTGGTATAAAGTCCACCAGAAATCTGTTCCCATAAACGTCTGTTTTTGGCACACAAACCACCTATGATGCACCTCTGAATAAATTTTGTGCTTTTTACACTGGTGGTATTGTCTCCCCATAGAGTTGATGTTAATCCTAGAGATTCTGTGGGGAGATTCATGTACCCTACCATCATTGTTTGATCTGACACTCTGCCTTGCAGGCTTCAGGCGGAGTGCACATGCGCAGTAGTGACAGGCTAACTGCCTGTTGCAGTATTCAGTGTGTGTGACCATATATCACATTTCTGGTCATTTGGATTACTACTGCCAGGATCACAAATGGAGTGTTATGGTCTCAGTAAATTGTTATTCTTTGCATATTGAAGTACTGATACTGTTCTGCATCAGTTCTTCACATTTTGTAAGATCTCTACTGTCATTCAATAGGAACCTTTTGTTTATTTCCAGTGAAGATAAATCTGTCCTGGTCACATGATGGACACACAGGTCTGATATCTATACAGTCACTGGTCTAGCACATGGTGGCATATCACATGACCCGGACAGATTTGTATTCACAAATTAGAAAATGTCAATTTCTTGCAACATTTCTGGGACTCTTCTTCCACGATGCACCACTGTTCCCTTTCCACGTTGAAAGCGTTGCTGCAATGCCAGTCCGGTATCTCACAGACATCTGCATGAGGCTTAATCGGTAGAGATCAGACACACTGCACTCCTACCGATCAGCTGTTTTGCAGTAGCTATTATAGTAAATGGAGCAGGTTACAGCACAAAGGACAGAGCTGTGTACTTCCTGTGCTGTAGCTACTGTGGAACAGCTGATTGGTGTTGGCAGAGAGGTTGGTCATGTTTGAAATTTTCGTCCAATAATTGGCAAAAATATCTTTGAAAGAACATTTACAGAAAAAATATTCATTCTTCGCTCATTGTCGCTAAACATGTATAGTCAGTATGAACAGCTGCAGCAAGCAATATGGAATAAAAATGTATATGAGAAACAGATCAGATCATCAGACAATTGTTCGTTCAACTGTTCAAACAGCCTACTTCCATCTGTAGCTGCAGTGCCCTTAACTCAGAAGAAAGGCACTTCAGTATTTACACATTTGCATTTTTGTTGCACAAATTTATGTGACAGTTCCATATATCTTAGGCCCCATTCACACAACCAAAAATGGTCTGCATCCGCTCCATACTTTTTGCGGATTGGATGTGGGTGGACCCATTCATTTCAAAGAGGCTGCAAAAAAATGTCCACATCTGTATGTCCATCCGTAGTCCCACAAAAAAAAGATAGAACTTGTCCTACTCGTGTCTGTTTTCTGGACAAGAATAGACGTAGTTACAATGGGTCCATAGTCATGTGAATGCACCCTAAATGGGATTCTTTGTTGCAAAATATGCATGGATTTCCATCACAGACATTTCTCCAATTTGCTGTGTGAATGCACTCCTATCAAAATATCCATGTCAAAATAATAATAAATAATAAAATAAAAATAATATAAAATATCCATGTCAAAATAATATTGTTGAATTTAATTTTCCTAGTTTGATGTAAAGTCATGATTTTATTAAAGATACGGAGGCGAGTATTGCCCTCTCTTCCTTTACTAAATTCCATAGCAGCAAGAAGAGTAACCATGGTAACAAAAAGAAACACCCCTAAGGGTAACCCCCTCCCTCCCATCAGTCCATAAGTAGCTCCTCCACAGGGAACACTTCCTCTTTCTTTGTCCAACTGCAACA
The DNA here is from genome assembly GCF_014858855.1 of Bufo gargarizans. Lineage (NCBI taxonomy): Eukaryota > Metazoa > Chordata > Amphibia > Anura > Bufonidae > Bufo > Bufo gargarizans. The sequence goes on along the minus strand of NC_058080.1, from coordinate 389,201,695 downwards.
ATACGAACATCCAGAAGACCGGGATCTACTAAACCGGAACACTCCAACGGGAGACGACCATAACTGCGACCCAGACTTGTAACGAGCTGCACAGACACGAGCCCAGATCAGGAGAGTCAACCTAGGGAAAGATGGAAAACAAACAGCATGGTAATCTCAGAGTAATGAATACTGTAAAATAGCAACAGCACCACAGCCGAAATAAACTGGCAGACACATAAAATAAATAACATAACGACAAATGTAAAATCACAGATACAAAATGGCATAAACCGTACAGGCAATATATAAAGATAAGTAAAACCATCGAAAAGGGAGGGAAACGGGAGGGCAATACTCGTCTCCGTGTCTTTAATAAAATCATGACTTTACGTCATAAACTAGGAAAATCATTAAATTTTATCACAAGACACGGAGGCTCATATTGCTAGTTCAAAGTGAAGAAATAACAGACGAAAAAGCGTGAGGCCCAGGACGAAAATAAAAATCCCTGAACGTAGAGGCCCTGGACCAGTCCGCTAGTTTCAAAATATCCTCCAAACGGGCTCCCGAAACCGCCATAGACGTAGCGGAAGCCCCACGAACCGAATGTGCCGTAAAGATGGAAGTATCGACACCCGAAAGAGACAGAATCCACTTGACCCAGCGAGAAAGGGTAACACTAGTAACCGGGGCAAACAGCCTGCGAAAGGACACAAAAAGTTGTGGCGACTCCCCAGACCGAAGGGACGCCGTCTGAGAGAGGTATTCCCTAAAACAGGAAACCGGACAAACGGCGGGGCAATCAGAAAAAGCAGGGTAAGCAACCGCTGAAATGCTCGTCTTGGTACGATGAGAAACATTGAAAGAAATCCCCTCGGGAGTGAAAGAGACCGCATTAAAGTCCAAGGCACGGACATCCGAGACGCGCTTACACGAAACTAAGCAGAATAAAGTAACGAGCTTTGCCGAAAGCTGACGTAACGAAAGATCCGAATTAGAAGGCCAACGAGACAAGAAGTCAATAACCAGGGACACATCCCACAAAGAGGAGAACCGAGGTCTAGGAGGCCTAGAGAGACGAGAACCCTTGAGTAAACGGCGTACCAGAGGATGTTGGCCTGCCTGAAGACCCGAGAAACCTTGATGACGGGAAGAAATGGCTGATCTGTACAAATTAATCGTACGATAGGCCTTGCCATCCTCAAAGAGGGAGGACAGAAACTGCAAAACATCCTCTACAGGAGCCGTAACGGGATCCAGGTTCAGTCCCAAGCACCAACGAGACCAAACTCCCCAGGCTGCTTGATATGCCCGAATGGTACCGGGGGCCCACGCACTTTCCAGAAGGAATCTAGTCGTTTCCGATATTCCATCGATATCCCAGCGACCCCTGAGATCCTGCACGCCAGGAGACGGAGAGCGTTGTTCAACAGAAGGGGATGGTGCTGACCCAGCGGGCCCTGAAGAAGATCCAGACGGGCCGGAAGAAGAATTGGGTCCGCAATCAATAACTCCATCAGCTGTGGAAACCAAGTCTGCGGACACCAAAACGGGACCACTAGAACTAATTCCGCCTGTTGGCGACGCACCTGAGAAAGTACCCGAGGTATCAAGGCGAAGGGTGGAATGGTGTATAAGAGAGCGCCTGACCAATCCTGGAGCAATGCGTCCACCTCCTCCGATCGAGGATCCGGCCTCCAACTGTAGTACCTGGGTAGCTGGGCGTTCCAACGAGAAGCAAACGGGTCTAAGGAGAACGGGCCCCAAAGGGATTCGATGGAGGAGAACACCGTAGAATCCAACATCCAGTCGCTGAAGTCCGAGATGTAGCGTGAACTCCAATCCGCATGGACGTTGAGGAGACCTGGAATATACTCCGCCACGACCGTGATTCCTCTGTCCAGACAATAGGACCAGAACTCCTTCGCCACATGAGTCAACATTGCTGACCGAGTGCCGCCCATGGAGTTCACATAACGTACGGCCGACACATTGTCCATCCTGAGTCGTATACAAGCATTGACCCTGCCGTTGACGAAGCTCTGAATAGCAAAGGACCCCGCCAGCAGCTCCAACGCGTTGATGTGTAGAGACGACTCCGACGTGGACCACGGTCCTCCGGTGGACACGCCATTGCAGCGAGCCCCCCATCCCTGCAGGCTGGTGTCCGATTCTATCACCACGTCCGGCTGAGGACCCACGATAGCCTTGCCATTCCACGCGTCGAGGTTGTGAATCCACCACGTCAGCTCGTCCCTGGTGTCTTGATCCAGGACCACCGATTCCCCGTAGGAGGCACCCGCCTGAAGATGGGCAATCTTGAGCCTTTGAAGCGCCCGGTAATGGAGCGGGGCCGGAAAGACTGCCTGAATTGAGGAAGAAAGAAGACCCAAGACACGGGCCAAGTGACGTAGGGAAACGTGAGGCAACCGGAGAGTGTGTTGTAACTCTCTGCGGATGGCCCGAACTTTGGCCATTGGCAGACAAAGAGTGCGGGCGGAACCCCAGGAACTCCATGGACCTGGACGGTTGAAGACAAGATTTTTCGAGATTGATAACAAATCCCAGACCGGTGAGCAGGGAGACGGACAGTCGCAGGTGCGTAAGGAGAGTGGGCGGATCCCAGGCAATCAGGAGCATGTCGTCCAGATAAATTATCAGACGGACACCCTGACCCTGAAGCCATGCAACAACCGGCTTCATGAGTTTGGTGAAACACCAAGGGGCTGATGACAGGCCAAACGGGAGGCACGTGAACCGCCAAATCTGATCCCCCCCCCCCCCCCCACAGGAAACGCAGCAGATCCCTGGACTGTTGGGCAATAGGTACCGTGAGATAGGCATCCTTCAAATCGAGTTTGACCATCCACTCGCCTGGAAGGAGAAGATCCCTGAGCAGATGAATGCCTTCCATTTTGAAATGGCGGTATCGGACATAAATGTTCCGATTCTTCAGATTTATCACCGGGCGAAACTGTCCCCCCTTCTTTTCCACAAGGAAAATATTGCTGACCACTCCCCCATAGGGGTCTGGCGCCCTTTTCCAGAAGGGACAAGAGTTCCGTGTCTATGAGTTTGCGAGACTCTAGAGAGAACTCTCGCGTTCTGAAGGGGGGTAGACAAATTGGGGTGTCTATAAGTTCGATCTGAAAACCCGATTGTGGACAGAACCCATGGGTCGGAGGTGATGTGATCCCAGGCATGCAAAAAATGTTGGAGCCTGCCCTCTATGCATAGGGAAGAAGACAGAGGACAAACTTGGGGACTTACCAAACGGGCGTCGGGAACTTGGAGCTCCTCTGGACCTTCCGAAGGTGCCTCTGGACGGAAAGAAGGGTGGTTGTTGTCGCTGATCCTGGAACGTTTGGCGTTGATGAAAGGAGCCTCGACCGGTGTTACGGGTCTGAAAATGCGTACGGCCGGACAGGCGGCCCCTTGAGCTGCCGCCCCTGGTAGAGACCCTATTCTGAAAGACTTTGCGCATGCTAGATTGCGCTTTATCCAACACCGTGAAGGCTCCAACAAATTTGCCTAACTCCTTAATAAAGGAGTCGCCAAAAAGGAGCCCCTGAGCATCTTTGCCAGATTCAGACAAGGCCATATTGGTAAGTTTAGGCTCGATCTTCATGAGGATTGCCTTCCTTCTCTCAATTGCTAGGGAAGTGTTAACATTTCCCGTAATGCATATGGCACGTTGCACCTAGCCCCTGAGCTCATCTGGGTCAATCTAAGTGCCATCCGCCTTGGCCGACTCCGCCAACTCAAAAATCTTTGTGAGGGGCCCTAAGATATCCAGGAGTTTATCCTGGCAAGCCCGCAGAGCCGAGTCAAGGCCCCTGCGAGGGTGAAAACCCGTCTTGGCCAGAAATTGGACCATTTTAGGGTCCACATTAGGAGTCTCACCGACTTTATTAGGGACAATAGGGCGTGGACATTCAGCCCTTAGCTTGTTGCGGGTCTCCTTGCCTAAGGGAGTTCTAATTCTGGCCTCCAAGTAATGAGCCACATGGGGGGCGGGGACCCACTCAGCCGACCTGGGGTGGTGAAGGCTATCGGGGTCAAACAGGGGTTCCCCAGATGGGTCAGTAAGGGGGGTGTCACCTGAGCTGATAGCCCCTGAGGCCCCACTAGTAGATGGCCGGGAAACTGGGACGTAATCGTCCACATCGGGGTCCACCATAACCCCCTGCAATCTCATCATCCGAACCATCCGGATGGAAACTCAAAGCCTCCTCATCAGACTCAGTTTCAGAGTGATCACTAGGCTCGTGCTGAGTGCGAGCAGATTTCCACGGACGCAACTTTTCTGCCTGGCGCGGACAGGCTCGTTTGCGTGTGTTAGGCACGCTCTCATGCGATAGAACAGTGCTATCAGTGACAGGGTTTCTGGAGGCAGTAGCTGCAGATGGTGGGATGCTGGGGGATGCCATAGGGATAAGGGCCTGCGAGATGGACTGGCTGATAACAGAGGACATAGATCCCATAGCAGCAGCAACCGCCTGGGATATGGATTGCTGCAGGGCCAGAGCTTGGGCATCAGCAGGGGACATAGAAAACGCCCCATGTGCAGGGGTAGATCCCTGGGGTAAGGGAGCCAGAGAGCTAGGGACAGGGGTGGCCGAATCCTGAGCAGACATCCTAACAAGGAGTTAGTCACTCCAGATATAGGTTAAACGAGGGAGACGCTGACCTAACCTGAACTGTAACGATGGTCACAAAATGGCGCCGGAGAGGAAGAAGCACGGCCGCCGGAATAAAAGGTTATAGGAGTGGTTATAGGAGTGCTGCCAGCATTGCTGTAGAGGTTGAAGCGGCGGGGGGGGGGGGGGGGGGTCAGCCTGTCAGTGCTTAGACCATACAACGAACAATGCATCCCAGAAGGAAGCCTCTTCTAAAGATGATGCACAAGAAAGCTCACAAACTGTTTGCTAAAGACAAGCAGACTAAGGACATGGATTACTGGAACCATGTCCTGTGGTCTGATGAGACCAAGATAAACCTATTTGGTTCAGTTGGTGTCAAGTGTGTGCAGCGGCAACCAGGTGAGGAGTACAAAGACAAGTGTGTCTTGCCTACAGTCAAGCATGGTGGTGGGAGTGTCATGGTTTGGGGCTCAATGGGTGCTGCCAACTGTGGAGATCTACAGTTCATTGAGGGAACCATGAATGCCAACATGTACTGTGACATACTGAAGCAGAGCATGATTTCCCCCCCCCCTTCGGAAACTTGGCCGCAGGGCAGTATTCAAACATAAGGACCACAAACACACCTCCAAGATGACCACTGCCTTGCTTAGGAAACTAAGGGCAAGGCCTCATGCACACGACCGTATGTATTTTGCGGTCAGCAAAAAATACTGATGACATCCGTGTGCATTCCGTATTTTGCGGAACGGAACAGCCGGCCCCTAATAGAACAGTACTATCCTTGTCTGTAATGCGGACAATAATAGGACATCTTCTATTTCTCGCCCATATTCATTGGGGGACACAGAGACCATGGGTATAGCTATGTCCTCTAGGAGGCGTTGACACTAGTAAAAATCTCCTGAAGATTTGTTATTTTAGTTTTTTTTTCTTCCCATTTTCAGATGGGCAAACAGTGGATGCCTCGCCTCCCTGTTCTCCCGGGGTCTAGTTGCGCCAGTGCCGGTGTCCCACACTGGTGCCTCCCCCACAGAAGACAAGGTGGACCAGGGCAGCCTTGCTCCCCTGCATCCCGCCAGCCAAGGGGTCACCCATCCTAGCGGTGCCAGTAGCTGAAGGGGTGACCCTGCTGGACCAGAGGAGGAGTGAAGATGGCGGCAGGAGAGAGAAGAGAGGTGAGTACACGGGACTAGGTGAGTATTTAACCCTCTGGGTTGGTCCCCCCTCCCTCTTGGTGGCAATAGTATGCGACCAGACAGGGTTTCAGCATAGCCCAGCACCCCTGAAGCATCCCCCTCCGGCACAGGCCGTTTGGTTGATTGAGGAGGACATACGGGGTTAATAGGTGCAGCATGCTTACTGGCGCCAAATTAGGTGGACTCCCATGTCCGTCCATACGGGTCGCCCTCGCCACACTCGCATAATTCCCAGTACCGCCTCCGGGCCGTTTGGTTGATGATTCTCACATGCGCAATCCAGTGATGGACCCCGGCAGGTTCCGATCCATTCTCCAGGGCCGTTTGGTGATTGATTTCCACCTGGTCAATCCAGTGAGGGACCGCTGCAGGATCCCAATCTGTCCTCCTGGACCGTTTGGTTGATGATTTTCCACCTGCGCAATCCAGTGAAGGACCACTGCAGGATCCCAATTCTGTCCTCCGGGGCCGTTTTGGTTGATGATTCTCCACCTGCTCTATCCAATGCAGGATCCCAATCTGTCCTCCGGGGCCGTTTGGTTGATGATTCTCCACCTGCGCAATCCAGTGAAGGGCAACTGCAGGATCCCAATTCCGTCCTCCAGGGCAGTTTTGGTTGATGATTCTCCACCTGCTCTATCCAATGCAGGATCCCAATCCGTCCTCCGGGGCCGTTTTGGTTGATGATTCTCCACCTGCGCAATCCAGTGAAGGGCAACTGCAGGATCCCAATTCCGTCCTCCGGGGCAGTTTTGGTTGATGATTCTCCACCTGCTCTATCCAATGCGGGACCAATGCAGGATTCCAATCCGTCCTCCGGGGCAGTTTGGTTGATGATTCTCCACCTGCAAAATCCAGTGACTGACCACCGCAGGGTTGGTTGATTATTCTCCACTTGCACAACTCTGTGAAGGATCTCTGCAGGATCCCAATCTGTCCTACGGGGCCGTTTGGTTGATAAATTCTCCACCTGCGCCATACAATGGAGGACCTCTGGGATTCCCAATCCACCCTCCTGGTTGTTGGTTAATAATTCTCCACCTGCATGATCCAGTGGGGTCCACTGAAATCTCCCATCCACCCTCCGGGGTTCTTTGGTTGATTATGCACCACCTTCGCAATCCGGTGGAGAGACTCTGGGAGTTTCCGTTCCACCCTCAGGTGGTTTGGTTGATAAGTCCCCTCCTGCGCAGTCCACAACTGCTGGGGGCGAGATTCTGAAGGGTAGCTCTACGCGCAAGCGAACCGCAGCAGGACAATTTTCTCCTCAAATATTTCCGCTCCCCTACTCTTCCTCCCTAAAAATCATGCTCAGACACACCCTCCCTTACTCGGGCGGGTCCGTCCAGAAGAGGGGAGAATCTCTGATTCGGATCCTGATATGAGTCCAAAGCAATCTTCCAGAGATTGCGTCTAGGTGGCCAGCAGTACTGTCGTATGCATTGCCCACTTCCTTTGGTGGTGTAACTGCACTACTTCAGTGCCTGCCTTATACATTGTCCCCTGCCATAGGTGGACTAAGTACAATGACTTGGGGTTCGGGACCTGCCATATGCAGATCCATCGGTGGCGCGATGACATGTCACCGGTTACATTATGTGCTGTATGCATTACCCCCTTAGGTGCACTATTGCACTCCATGGGGTACAGGACTCGCTATATGCGCTGGTTTACTGTGGGCATTCGCCCCCCTTCTTAGGTGGGGTGTTCTCCCTACCACTGACCAGTACTTGCGTATGCTCACACCTTCCTTAGGTAGCTAATTCTACCATTGACTACGGTTCCGACTGTCCGCTATCCTTCCATAGGCGGAGTCTTGCACATCTCCTTGCGTCCGTCGCATTCCCCCTTCCGCTAGTGACCCACTAGCGGGAAGTAACAAAACATCTTCTACGGCTCTAGGTGCCTTCGCTTTTCCAAGAGGGCGAGGCTACAGCTGGTTCTTGCAGGCGTCCGACACTCTTACCCTAGTGTTATATGGGTGCCACCAGTGGATACGGTGGCTATTCCCCGTTACATCCTTTTTTTGGTGTTGGTTTCGCACCTGATTATGGCATCCCCTGTCTTCCAGGGGATTCCTAGCATCACTTGTGAGTCTTACAGCCCCCCCCCCCCCCCCATCTCCATGGGCCTCTGTTGCTCCAGTCGGTCCTGTTATTGTCCGCATCAATACGTAATACATACTCCGTTGTACTTACCTAGTGTGTACGTTCCAGCGGGTCGACTCTTTTCGCTGGCTCCATATTCTCTATCCACCACTCCCCATTTTCTGGGGAAGTGGTTATGCTGGCGACTCTGATTTAGCTCCTACAGCTTGTTTTCCTCCACAGGTGCAGCTTGTCGCTAATGTTTGAGTTCATGGTCACTGCGGTGGGACATCCCCCTCAGGTAGGGGTCCTACCCTGGAGCTAGCTTGGCAGTTACGCCTGTTCCGCGCCCTTCCAGGGTTAGCTCCACGCAACTGGGGCAGTGTGGCACGTGGTTTCTACGGATAGTATCGGGCCTCTCCCTCAGTTTTTGCGTTGCTGGGGCAAGCACTGGCTACCACTGTGGTAGCGGTATTATTTTCCCTACATGCTTGGGTTCTTACTGCACAGCCCATCGCTAGGCGGGGGACTCTTTAGCACCGGAGCGGTGGCTTCTGCGGGTGTTCCCTACTCTGCTAGGATATGGGGCTGGCATTGCAGTGTGACTTCCCTTACCTGGCTTCCTTCTCGGGGCGGAGTTCTTTTGGCACGGCCGCTTGATCTTTGGCTACTTCTGTACGTCAGTCTCTCACAGGGTAGGGGCTTAGACCTAGCCTATTGCTTCTCCTGTTTTTCCCCCTCTGGCTCATGGTTCATTGTCACCCCGTATGCCTTGGTATTTCCTACGTTGCTACCTTCCCTCACCTGCGTTGCATAGGGTATTAGTTTGGTGCCTTTCCATTCCAGACACAATCTGGTCATAACTGGTGGGCTGTGCCGCCCTCCACATTCTTCCTCCTACAGGGACTCTTCCATTGGTCCGGGTGTGCTAACGGTATCTGCACAAGGGCTTCCGCCTTCTCTCCGGAGCCAGAGTTCCGGAAGCATCTGCCATGGAGGTCCTGATTCTCCTTGGCAGGAGTTTCTTCCCCTTCTCAGGGTTCTACGGAAGATCCGGATGGAGGACATTGAGACATATCCTAGTCGCTCCGAGACTGACTCGTCGTGCGTGATACGCCGTCCTCATTCTCCTGGAAACGTCCCTTGATCACTGCCACTCAGACGTCCTTCTTTCAAGGGGTTTAGTCTTACATGACCTTTTCAATGATGGTGTGGCTATTGAGACCGCCATTCTAACGTGGAGAGGATTTTTCGGCAGATACCTTCCTCACTATGATTCAGGACAGGAAGTCTGCATCGCCAGTATCTATTCTGGGACCTGCAGGTCCTTCTGAGGCTTCTCTGAAGCCAGGATGTTCCCCTCACGTTGGGGTTTTCTCTCTCCTTTCTACTTTAAGGGTTCGACCTTTGTTTAGCCCTTGTTTCCTTGATGGGTCAGGTGTTGGCGCTCCCGTCTTGGGCAGCCTTCCAGGTTCCCTGCTGCCCGTGGGAATCTTCTTTCAAGGAGCGGCATATATGGTCCCTCTGTATCGTCCTTACAGCCTTGGGATCTGAATATGGTTTTCTCAGCATTCCTTCTTCTCCCGAAGGTAGTCTCTGACTTCTACAGCACGTTCCTTTCCTTCGCGCCCTATGAAGGGTGTTACATTATGGAAGTTGTCAGTACTCTACTCATTATTAGCTGCCTCCAGTCCCTCTCAGCGTACGGACCCCCTTTTTCTCTTAGGAGGGTCATCGCTGGGGATTGGCAGCTCCCAAAGGGCGATTTTGCACATTGGATTCGGTCTGGCAGTGCTGCAGCTTACCGCGCTCGGAGCGGGGTTCCACCCTTAGGTGTTACGGCTCACTCCCCCAATGTGGTGGGCGCTTCTTGGGCTAGGAGGAATCTCGCTTTGGCTACACAGTAATGTAAGGTGGCTCCGGTTCTCCTTGCACATGTTCGCAAGAAGTTGCCAGGTGCATACTTATGCATCGATGGTCGCTGCGTGGGCCACGTGGTCTTGCAGGCGACAGTTCTTAGTTGACTGCACGGGCGCTTGCTTCATGGGTCTGTGGTTTTTCCCTCCCTGTTGGACTGCTCTCGGACGTCCCATGGTCTCTGTGTCCCCCAATGAATATTTTGTAAAACTTGCCAGTAAAATTTCTTTCTCGCTCTTCATTGGGGGGCACAGCACCCACCCAGTATTGTTGTTCGGCCACAGTTGTGGCTGTTGCTGGTTAGAACCTGGTTCGGTTCTTGGCATTGTTGCTGTTCTACATTGTTTCGTTGGTTTACTTGCTTCTCCTACTGCTTCTCACAAACGGAAGCTCTCTCTCCAGGCTGGAGGGGGTATAGCTGCCAGGGGAGGCGCTAACAGCTTTTACTAGTGTCAACGCCTCCTAGAGGACATAGCTATACCCATGGTCTCTGTGTCCCCCAATGAAGAGCGAGAAAGAGATTTTACTGGTAAGTTTTACAAAATCTCGATAGAAGAATAGCCAAAATGACAAGTACTGTTACAATTAGAAGATGCCTATGTGAAGCCAAGTTAACTTCAAGAAGCCCCCGCTAAGTCCCACTGTTGAAAATAAGACATATGCTGAAGAGGTTACAATTTGCCAAAGAGCACATTGACGGGCCTAAAGAGAAAATGGCACAACATTTTGTGGACTGATGAAAGTAAGATTGTTTATTTTGGGTCTAGTGGCCAGAGACAGTTTATCAGACGAACCCCAAACACTGAATTCAAGCTATGGTACACTGTGAAGACAGTGAAGCATGGTGGCGCAAGCATCATGATATGGGGATGTTTCTCATACTAAGGTGTTGGGCCTATTTATCGCATACCAGGGATCATAGATCAGTTTGAATACATCAGGATACTTGAAGAGGTCATGCTGCCTTATGCTTAAAGAGGACCTTTCACTCATATACAAACTAAAAACTAACTCTATCTGTGGGCAGAGCGGCGCCCAGGGGTCCCCCTGCACTTACTAGTATGCCTGGGCGCCGCTCCGTTCGCCCGGTATAGGCTCCGGTGTCTCAGCTCCGTCTGTTGTATTGGACTGATTTTTTGTAGGAGGCGTGTCCCTTGCTGCAGTGCTGGCCAATCGCAGCGCACAGCTCATAGACTGGCTATGAGCTGTGCGCTGAGATTGGCCAGTGTTGCAGCAAGGGACACGCCTCCTACAAAAAATCAGTCCAATACAACAGACGGAGCTGAGACATCGGAGCCTATACCGGGCGAACGGAGCGGCGCCCAGGTATACTAGTAAGTGCAGGGGGACCCCTGGGCGCCGCTCTGCCCACAGATAGAGTTAGTTTTTAGTTTGTATAGGAGTGAAAGGTCCTCTTTAAGAGGAAATGCTCTTGAAATGAGTTCCAACAAGACAACGACCCCAAACACACCAGTAAACGTGCAGCATCTTGGTTCCAGACCAACAAGATTGACGTTATAGAGTGATCAGCCCAATCCCCGGATCTTAATACAATAGAAAACTTGTGGGATGACATCACAAATGCCGTTTCTAAGGCAAAACCAAGAACTAAAGAAGAACTATGGAATGTAGTCCAATCATCCTGGGCTGGAATACCTGTTCACAGGTGCCAGAAGTTGGTTGACTCCATGTAACACAGATGTACAGCAGTTCTCAGAAACCGTGGTTATACAACTAAATATTAGTTAAGTGATTCAAAGGAAAGCAAAAATCTTCAAACATTTTTCAGTTTATATCGTCAATGTTTGAGTTCGTAAAGACGAATACAAACACTGCTATTTTTTTGAACAGTCTAATATTCACTTTTCTTCAATTTTTTTTTAGAGGAACGACACAAATTTTATACATTTTTCTTCATGTTTTGATTTGGAATAGAATGTGTAGTGTTCCCAATGCATTTATGCATATGGAAATAAAAGCTATTAGAAGGATTTTGAGCTTTATTCACTTTTTTAAACACACTATTATTTTTAACACAACTGTATGTACAGTATACTATAGTGCTATATATATTTTATTTATATATATATATATATTTTATATATATTATATATTTATGGTCACGGCTACGGAAGAGAGCTAGTACCCTGAAGAACCGGGACCTAACTGATTAATGGCTTGCTGACCTAACTAAATGGCTGGCTGGGTGCCCTTAGGCATGCCGTGGGTAAGCCTATGGGGCATACCCTGAGGAATATGAAAAGAAAAGAGGAGGGAGGGTGGGGCACCGGAAACACACGCAAGTAAGGTGAGGGCGTGCCTCTGTTTTATAGGTGATTGCGCCCCTCCCACAAATGCAGGCTGACTTGTCAGGCTTACCTATTTGTGGTTACGGCTACGGAAGAGAACTAGTACCCTGAAGAACCGGGACCTAACTGATTAATGGCTTGCTGACCTAACTAAATGGCTGGCGGGGTGCCCTTAGCCATGCCGTGGGTAGGCCTTTAAGGGGGCAAAAAACAAACCAAGTAGAGTAGAGAGTAACTTTATTGAAGCTGAACAAATCACAAAGCCAAACTGTGAAAGGCCTTGGATATCTCGGCCTGGGGGTTCGGGATATAACACGCAAAGCACGAGGAGTGCCAGCGGCCCATTTTACGAATAACATGGCCGGGGACATTATGCTTTGAAAGCTGCGGATGCTGCCCCAATGCGGAAGGAGTGCCCTGAAATTGCCTTGGGGTCGAAGTCCAAACCTGATGCCAGGATACGAATGTGTGAGATGAACTGGGAAGCCGTGATGGCCCTGACATTAAACGGGAGCAAAGGACTGTCCGGGGCGGAGTCTCCCAAAACTGACAGCAAACTCCTGAGAACTTGAACTGGGCACCATGCGTTGAAAGCCTGAAAGTACTTCACCTCCACTTGTGGCCCTACCTGAAAGGTTTTGGAGGTAAGAAGGTATAGGGAGAAATGGTCGCCACGCCATACCAGCTGATCCCTAGTTAAACCCTTGGCCGAAACGCTAATAAATTTGCCGGGTCTTAAGAACCCGTAGAAGCTAAGGTACATGATGACTGTGACTGTAATGTAGCCCATCTAGGGAGGTGGAAAGCTTCCTGAAGAGTTCCCCTGACGTTGGCTGTCTGCTCTGAACGGCCCCTTCGCTACTCTTCTGAACGCCTCTGAGTGTCGCTCTAACTGCCTGGGACAAGAAAGCCGACCTACTCTCTGGATCCTCCAACATGGAAAAATGCTGGACCCCGGCCAAGTACAACTTGATAGTGTTATAGGACAGTTTGAGGTCAGTATGACAGTAAGCTATGAAGGCTGTGATGTATGTAGTCCTGTCAGTATCCTTACTTGGATGAAGGAGTGTGAAACTGTTGAAATTGTTCCAAGCGGTTTTGTAATTCCTGGCCGTGTTAACAGACAGAGACTTCTGCAACAGAGACTTGGCTGAAGAAATGAATGATTTTAATCCATTATTAGTGTTTGATAAATCGGAGGGGGGAGCCCCACTCGTTCTGCCTCCGGCATGATCTGGAAGAAAGTATTGAAATTAAAACGAGACAAAGCATCTTTGGCAACATTACGTATGCCCTGAATGTGCCTGCATGACACATGGAAATTAAACTGCAGGGAGAGCCAAACCAGCCTGCGGACAAAAGACATGATCTGGGGTGACTGGGATCTGCCCCTAGCCATGATATCTACCACTGTATGGTTGTCGTGATGAACGCCATGGAAGAATTGGCCCATTGCCTGCCCTAGACTTGGGCGGCCGCCACAATTGGGTAGAACTCCAACAATGGAGAAGATTTCAAAGCGACTCTAGCTGACTAAATCTCTGATGGCCAAGCGCCCGCAAACCACTGATTCCCGCAGATTGCCGCGAAACCCCCGGAGGCAGCAGCGTCCGAGAAAATCAAAGTGGATGCTGGCCCCAGTTGCGGATCGAACAGGGAGACTCCGTTCCATTCAGCCAGAAAGTCCCTCCACATGGCCAGGTTGGCCATGGCTTGGGCATTTAAACTGAGGCTGTCTTGCTCGGGAGCTGAGGGGACTAGCTGCAGGAGCCTGGACATGAAGGCTCTACTTCTAGTGGTGAAATTTAGCATTCCTAGCATGGACTGCAACTCTACTTTGACACACGTCCTACTGCCCACTGCCTTGGAGATGGCCTCCTTAATTTTTGTGAGCTTCTCAGCTGGTAACCTGGCCTCTATTTTGACTGTGTCCAGGACTATGCCCAGGAAGGTGATTACTGTCGCGGGGCCTTCTATTTTTGAGGATGCCACCAGTACATTGAGTCTTGAAAAAAGCTGGAGAAGAGCCTGGAGCTTGCTTGGCTTGCAGTCTGGCCTTTCTATCAAAAGAAAATCATCCAGGTAATGGATGACCAGCGGACAGTCGCAGTGGTTGACCAAGATCCAATGCAAGGCCTGCGCAAACTGGCCAAACAGCCAGGGGCTGCTTTTGGACCCGAAAGTCAGGTGGTTCGCAAAGTAGTATTGGTCCTGCCACTTGATCCCATAGAACTTCCAAAGCTGCGGCTGGATGGGCAGCAGCTTGAAAGCATCAGCGATGTCCGCCTTGGCCAGCCATGCCCCCCTGCCTACCTGAAGGATGAGCTAAATAGCCTCGTCTATTGAAGAATAGCGCATGGAAAACTCCTCAGAGGGAACTAAGGAATTTAAGCTGGGTATGCTAGAGCCATGGGGTGCAGACAGGTCATAAATCAAACATTTTTTATTGGGGAATTGTTTCAACATGATGCCTATAGGGTTGATTCTCCAAAGGTCGAAGGGGACAACGGAAAATGGACCAATGAGGAACCCCTTCTCTAATTCAGACTTGATTAGAGTCCCCACCGGCTCAGGATCCCTGGCTGCTGACAAGAGGTTGGGACCCTCCCAAGTGGACTGGGGAAGATCTAATAGGCCTGTGTGAAAGCCTGTAGCGAACCCAGAAACCAAAAATTGGACAAACTGCTGGTTGTGGTGGCCCTACAGAAGGGCTGCCAGTAAATCCACGTTGACCCCGGTTAGTCAGAATGGTCTGGAGGATCTTTGAGGACAAGCCATTTGGGGGTGTGCCCTGAAACATACGGAACATACGTGGAGGGCCCTACATTCATTGTAGTAACAGGCATTCTGGTTGAAATTGTTACAGACCTGGCTGTTACCCAGGAAAACTATGGGACGCCCCAACTTATCCGTGGTTGGGCCAGACCCGAAGTTGGGTACCTGGAGCTACTGGGAAATCTGCCCTGGGACATGGAGGGTCCTGCATTGGGGCACCAATCTGAGGAGTGGGAAATTGACTGGCAGGAGGCACACGCCGGGCCTTGAGCCCTGCGAAGTGTCGGCAAAAAAGCTCCAGTTTGTGACGCGCTGGAAGCGGGCCAGAGCGTCGGCAGCTTTGGCCGAAAACGAGCGTTGGTAGTCGTAGAAAGCATGCCCACCGTACTTATGGCCCAAGTCTGTGACCCGGTAAAGGTAAGTATCCAACTCCTCCCGCCTCTCAGGGTGGACTGAGCAAAGAACATCCCTGAATAGACTGAACGCCAGGACGAACTCGGTGATGGACAGCTTTTTGTTTAGGCGGGGATCCCTGGCCTTGAGGACGACGGACACGTCGCCGCACGCGATCGTTTTGCTTTCTATTGTGTCATGCGTAGCTATTAGAATGGACGCTAGGTTGACGTCTTTACCCTCTAGGATATCTTTTTTGATGTTTCTAGGGATGAAATGTGAGGGAGCTACTTCTGGCACGCTTAGGACACTACCTGGGGGAACGGGCCCTGTAGTGGAGGCTACTGGCAAGGTTGGAGCAGACTGGGTAGCTGCTGACCCTTGGTAGGATTCGACTGCCAGGAGCCTAGTCTACACGTCCAAGACTGAGGAGGCAATGTTGTTCATAATAGAATGAAGTTGAGTCAGTGATAGTTGGAGAGTAGACATGAAGACTTGCTCCAAGTCTGGGGCTGCCGATTCAGCAGAAGTCTATATAATTCTGCCTTCCGGGCAGAAGCAGGGTGTTGAATACCTCTCCTGTTTAGTTCTGTGATTAACTTTGGAATTGTCCAATACCTTAAAGATGAAAAGCTGGCCCGCCTGGATGTGGGGGTTTCAGGAACCAACAAGGCCTCCTCGAGGTTGGAAGTGTGCAAAATACTGCAGCTGTGAGATGACAAACAGAAATTAATTGCGGAGCTGGAGGCCCTGCAGTTCGGAAGAGAGACCCGAGCCGTAAATGGTGGTCGAAGAAAACTAGTGAGTTGGTCGAGTGCATGGTGCTTTGAAAAATTGAAAAAAAATGGCGTTACTGTGGAGGACCTGGGCGGACTAGAGCGTGAAATGACGTAGGGAAGCTAAAGTGACGTGGCAACAAAATAGGAAGGTTAGAGAAAAGAATGAAAATGAACACCAAACCTGAAATCGTACCGGAGAAAAAGAAAATGGAAGTGAATCTGATACATGACAGACGACAGATATGGTAATTCATGAACGCAAACCTGAAACGTAACAGGCAACAGACCTGGCAATCAATAACATAAGCCTGAAGCGTAACAGGCAACAGGTATAGTAATTAATGAACGTAAGCCTGAAATGTAACAGGCAACAGATATAGTAATTGACAAACGTAAGCCTGAAACGTAACAGGCAACAGATATAGTAATTGACAAACATAAGCCTGAAACATAACAGGCAACAGATATAGTAATTCATGAACGTAAGCCTGAAACGTAACAGGAAACAGACACGGTAAATGATAAACGTAAGCCTGAAGCACAACAGGCAACAGATATGTGATTAAAAATGTAAGTCTGAACCGTAACAGGCAACAGACATGGTAACTGCTAAACGTAAGCTTGAAGCGTAACAAGCAACAGATATGGTAATCAATAAACATAAGCCTGAAACGTAACAGACAACAGACATGGTAATTTCTAAACGTAAGCCTGCAGCGTAACAGGCAACAGATAAGGTAAATAATAAATGTAAGCCTGAAGTGTAACAGGCAACAGATATGGTAATTAATAATCATAAGCGGCAACAATTTATTTTATATATATATATATATATATATATATTTATTTATTTTTTTTAAACACGAGGGTTTTTTTTTCTTTTTTTTGAGGGGTCCGTATTTTATTTTTTTTTAAGAAGAAGGGCCAAGAAATAATTTTATGTAATAAGTATGGTTTAAGAAGAAGGGCCAAGAAATAATTTTATGTAATAAATGTGGATACATGCTCATTAGTGACTTCTTTATGCTGTAACTAAGCACATGCTATCTCTGACGGCCCCCCCCCTTACTGGAAAGCAGCCCCAAGCCCTGCGGAGGCAGCCGAAGACTAACAGGCACAGCCGCACCAAAAAACGCATAGCAACAGCGGCTCCGTCCCCCACCCCGCAAGCGTTGGGGCCAGAGAAGGGACCAGACATGCGCCGGGAGCAGAAGAACACATTGCCGTACACATGCTGTGCCGTGGTCACGTGTGCGCAGGCCGGGTACGCGAACCCCGTTGCTGGGGAACCAGGATGCCAAGCGGCCAGCCCCAGAGCGGCGGCAATCAGGAAGTGCGGTGGATCCCGGCCGGGAGTGTGGGCGGGTAAACGACGTAACACTGCGGCCGGGGGGTAAGGAACGAGGAACCGGAGGAGGGGCGTACTTACCCTGCAAGCCAGAAGGATGCGGCGGTGGACGAGAGGGACCCCGACGGGCCCTGCTTACCTGGAATGGCGTGCTGTGATGGGGGCGTGACGCTCGTGGTGGGAGTTCAGGCACCGGAAAAGCATGCAAGTACGCCCCTCCCACAAATGCAGGCTGACTTGTCAGCCTTACCTATATATATATATATATATATATATATATACACACATACACACACAATCTTCATCTATTGGCTCATAAGAGAGAACAGCAGTGAGAAAGTCAATCCTGTGATAGTGGCTGATAACAACAAAAGTCAAATGTTAATACATTACGCCCTTTGTGCAACTTTTTTTTACAGACAGCAGCACTTTGCAACTGGTTGTTACCAAGGGTGTGTCCTGTTTTCTGAAATACAGAATGTCTGGATTATTGGATGAGGACAGGGTTGTAGTGTCTGCATGCAGCCCATGATAGCTAATGGCAGCTCAATTTTGCCG
Organism: Bufo gargarizans; assembly: GCF_014858855.1. NCBI lineage: Eukaryota > Metazoa > Chordata > Amphibia > Anura > Bufonidae > Bufo > Bufo gargarizans. Next base: position 389,183,705 of record NC_058080.1, on the reverse strand, counting down.
GTAAAAATGAGGTATTATCTTCAAAATCGTGCAGCTATTGGCCATCTCATATTGCGTCTCAGGGTGCATGCAGATGCTGCAATTTGGGTCCTCACCCCAAGGGTATGCATATATATCAGTAAAAAAGATCCACTGTGGATCTGCAGCAAAATCCACATAAATCAGATGCAGGATGTGTCACAGATTTAACTCCATGCATTGCAAAGAGAGAAATCCACAATGGAAATCCACAGTATCATTTGTAGATGCAGGTCAATTCTGTTGATCATGCATGTGATTTGTAAATTCTCATCCAGTTTGCTGCTGCTATAAACGCTGATGATCTTCCCGCACAATTCCAACACCTAACCCAACACTCAATCTTCAGTATCACAAAGACAAAAAGCACAAGAAGTTGCAAAAGTGAAAAGCTGAACCTTTATTATAAGAAATGTCACCAATGCTACAGAGACAGATACATAGATTTCACCAACATTTTATTAATGTGCAATTCCCTTCCACTAGAAGCACATGGATTAAATCTTTACCACTAAACCTTACAGGAAGTAGGAAGGAAGCACCGTTATATGAACAGCACCACCCCCGTCCACGATTGTGCCAAACCCTACAGAGAGTGGGAAGGAGCACCGTTATATGAACAGCACCACTCCCACTCCCTCATGGAGCTAGACCTCACAGGGGGTAGGAAAGAAGCACCGTTAAATTAACAGCACTAACCGTTGTACCAAACCCTACAGAGAGCTAAAAAGAACACAGTTATATGAACAGCACCGTCCCCACCCCCTAGTGGCACAGAACCTTAAAGGGGGAAGGGAAGAAGCAGTGTTATATGAACAGTACTACCCCCTTCCCTAGTTGTGTCAAACCTTACAGAGAGTGGGGAGGAGCACCATTATATAAACAGCACCACTCTCACCCTCATTGTGGCACAAGATCTTACAGGAGGCAGGAAGGAAGCACAGTTATATGAATAGCACCACCCCATGACCGTTTGTGCCAAACCATACAGAGAGTAGGAAGGAGCACCATTATATCAGCAGCACCACTCCCAGCCCCTTGTGACACTAAACCCTACAGGGGGTAGGAAGGAAGTACCGTTATATGAACAGCAGCACTCCCACCCCCGGATGTGCCAAACCCTACAGAGAGTAGTAAAGAGCACCGTTATATGAACAGCACCATTCCCATCCCCTGGTGACACTGTACCTCACAGGGAAAAGGAAGGAAGCACTGTTATATGAACAGTACCACCCCCTTTCCCAGTTGTACCAAACCCTACAGAGTGTGGGGAGAAGCACCGTTATATGAACAGCACCACTCCCACTCCCTCGTGGCACTGAACCTTACAGGGGGTAGGAAGGAAGTACCGTTATATGAACAGCACCACCCCCGCAACCGGTTGTGCCAAACCCTACAGAGGGTGGGAAGGAGCACTATTATATGACCAGCACCATTCCCACCTCCTCGTGGCACTAAAACTTACAGGGGGTAGGAAGGAAGCACCATTATACAAAAAGCACCACCCCCACCACTAATTGTGCCAAACCCTACAGAGAGGGGGAAGGAGCGCCGTTATATAAACAACACCATTCCCACCCCCTTATGTCACTAAACCTTACAGGGGGTAGGAAGGAAGTACCATTATATGAACAGCACCACCCCCGCAACCAGTTGTGCCAAACCCTACAGAGGGTGGGAAGGAGCACCATTATATGAACAGCACCACTCCCATCCCCTCGTGGCACTGTACCTTACAGGGAAAAGGGAGGAAGCACCGTTATATGAACAAGACCACCACTTCCCCAGTTGTACCAAACCCTACAAAGTGTGGGAAAGAGCACCGTTAAATGAACAGCACCACTCCCACCATCTCGGGGCACTGAACTTTACAAGGGGTAGGAAGGAAGCATCGTTATTTGAAAAGCACCACCCCCACCACCAATTGTGCCAAACTCTACAGAGAGTGGAATAGAGCACCGTTATGTGAACAGCACCACTCCCATCCCCTCATGACACTAGACCTTACAGGGGATAGGAAGAAAGCACCGTTATATGAACAGCATCACTCCCACCCCCTGATGCGCCAAACCCTATAGAGATTGGAAAGGAGCACCGTTATATGAACAGCACCATTCCCAACCCCTCGTGGCACTAAAACTTACAGGGGGTAGGAAGGAAGCACCGTTATTTGAAAAGCACCACCCCCACCACCAATTAGTGTCGAGTTAGCTCGCGGCCGGACGCCCTTTCAACTAATTGAAAAACACTAGACCACAGTTCTTTCAACAGGGGGCAGCCCCATAGTATATGTAATAAGGTCCCTCTACTGCCGCATCCCCTCCAGCACAGCAGCCCCGAGCCTGGGTAGATGCGACTTAGTCTCAGGGGGGTGAAATACCATCTGAGGAGCGTTTTCGAGTAAGATTTAAAATGTGACACACATTTTTGCCTTTTGGTCACATAATTGATAGCTGTGGACCACTGCACTGGGGAGATACATGTCAAGTGTATATTTCTTATCATCTTGTGTAGTCAAACTGTGCATTTTCATCATTATATGTATTTTCCAGGTCTGTGTGATATATCATGCTGTAATTTCCCTGTCCGCCAGCAGGTGGCAGCAATATGTTTAGCAGTCCATAGCCAATTAGTATACCTAGCCTGGAATATTCCATTCCAGTCTAGCCTCCCCTGTATGAGCAGAAGTGGGTCGTTCCCATGTCCTGTCTCATGAGACGGAGAAGGAAGTGGGTTAGTGTACCAGCCACCCCTGTTGGGGCAGGCTGTGTTAGTAGGAGCTCCCAGCTACAGGGATCCCAACCTAGGATCCAGCCTCGGCTGAGGCCAAGGATCCATCTTCCCAGCCTGAGTCATCTATCTCAGCTGGTGACAAGCAAGCAAAGACCTCCAAAACTACAGATCTCCAGGACGACCTCATTCCCTGCGAGCAGTGCTGTGAGTACATATCCAGAGTCCAGGAGAAGCCAAATTCCTCCTCAGCTAGTCAGGCCCATACTAAGCAGAAGACAGACAGAGCAGAAGATAAATACCTGCCAGATTCACTAGGCATATGATCAGAAGCAGAATATATATAAATTCCTGCCACATATTGCCAATACCTGCTAGGACCCAAATGACTATTGCTGTAACTTGTATGGATATCTGTTGCCATTAAGTAAAGACAAGTTGGATTATATCTCCTGTCTGGCTCTCAATCATTTCACCATTACTTCTACTGACCACACTCAATTTTATTGCAAGTGAGCCAGGATTCAAGAGTCCAGCTGTACCAAGGTAGGAGACACCATTGACACTACCATATCTGCCATACAGAGACCATATCCCCCTCTGGCATTCCTCACCTGGTACGTGAGTTATAACATCTTAAAGGGCCCTACTACAGTACCTGCGCAAGCTGCAATTGGCGTCACGAACTACTACACATATATACTGACCCACTGTCCTGCTCATTGCATAAATGGCGTCACGAACAGGATCGGATTGGATTGTGCGCCATCCCTGCTAATAGAACCGGATACAATTGTGCATGTGAACAGACCCGACCGCATGTTCTACAGTATTGCAAGCGCTGCCGCTTGTGTAAATATCTTGAAAAGTGACTTAACTGCTGAATTGTTCTGCCAGAAAGCGCTGGACGTGCGCTCCAACAGTCAAAGGGTTAATTCGCTATTGTTAAATTTGCCATATTCATTAAAATGGTGCTTCATCTTCATGCCCAGAAGCGGGGAAAGAAAGGAACGCCCTCTCAAGAGCGCGAAAATGCTGAATACGCCCCCCCAGAAGCGGGAAAACCTAGTAACTCCCCCTCAAGAGCGCAAAGATATCGAATATGCCCCTCTGGGAGCGGGAAAAATAGAGACTGCCCTCCATGAACTTGTTATTGGGAACCGAGGTGATAAAGACTCCTCCCTCTGCGCCCCACCCTTAGTGCTGGCAGTTTGTGTGGTCAAGAGAGAAGCAGCTATGGCCTCCCGCGCCAGAAGTGGAACGAAATGTCCCTCGGCGGAGAGCCAGTGTACCCCGAGTACCCTTTGGAGATACAACTCTCACAGCTATTGAAGCGACGCGGACCCTCCATCTTTGGCACCAGTCCGGAGGCCGTGGATCCCTCCGCGGCTAAAGAGTCTGTGTCGCCTACCCTGACCAGCATCCCTGAGGATCCGGAGAAGGCCACCGCAGATGTCCCAGTTCCCGATACTAAGAGCCCAGACCTGATGGAATCCCCGGAGGCAGTGGATCCCTCCGCCAAGTCAAGCGCCCCCGCGGAAGATGACGTACCAAGCTGGATGGAGGTCGACGTCGAGACTGTTCCCGCGCAGGACGCCGCTGATGCAGTACCCATCGGCACAGACAAGTCGCTGGCTGAGACGAAGATGGCACCCCCAGATGGCACCCAGGAGGCACCGGAACCGGCCGCCCGGCCGCAACTACAGGTAGGAGTTACCGCTCTCCCTGAGGCCCCGGCCCGGTCCGTGTCCTCCCCTGCACCGCGTCCTGCAACCCCAGCCAACATCACCAGGCCCAAGCCTGCCCCGCTGTCAATACCTCCTGGTGCGGCGGAGGCGGCAGGTGCTTCCACTCCGTCGCCCAGCTACGCCAAGTTACGGAGCCTTAATCCTGAGGTGCCCCATGAGATTACCGCGTTTGCCCAGACCGCCTGGGAATACAAGTCAGCGGTCGAGGAATGGGTAAAACAAGTGATTGATAACCCCCAGCCAGAAGACCCCAAGTTAACGAGGAGAACCGGGACTGTGTTGTGGTTCTCTGTAGAACAGGGAGTCAGGTTCCTCCAGGACAATTACTCGGGCACCAAGGTCTTTGTAGGCCGGCGTTCCGTGAAAAGGCACTGCCTGCCCCAGGCCAGGCATAACCTCTATGTGGGGGATCAGATCGAATACACCCCCATGCGATCCATGCAAGGACTCTTTGCCGCCGGAGTCACACTACTAGATACACCGCTTACCCCTGCCGTCACCCCAGAGACCTGGCAGGAGGATCCAGGCTCTGCGGGCAAAGTAAGATGCCTCCAGGAAGCCTCGGACGGCCGCATGCAGTTCCGAGAGAAGCCCCAACCTGAACCTGCGCCTCTCATCCTGGATCTGTCACCACCACCAACCCTGAGGGTAGGACAGATCAATAATTCTGTCTTGACCTTCAACCCTAAAGTGCAACCTTATCTCAAGCCACCATATCTTCTACCTTGGAAGCAGCCCCAGGCAGCTGTTCCAGCCCTTCCTGAGCCCCTGCAGCCAGAGGTCCTATCACCCTCTGTACCGGCTGGAGATCCCGGGCTACAGCACGTTACCGCAGCTTTCTCCAGGCTGTCAGCACAGCCAGTTCCTGCATCCACCAGCAGAGGGCAGTGGCGCACCACGACAGCAGCTACCATGAGCTACCACCAGAGGCAGGAACATCCTCTCATGAGGTTTAGCAGCTCCAGCAACGATGAGGAGCTGGACACCTACCTGTAAAAGGTGTCCCATTTAAAGTAAAGAAACATAATAACCAGTGACATTTGGGAGCCACTCCATAGACTGATTTCCTGACGGGTGAGGACCTGTTGGCAGTTTTTGTGTGCTTTTAACGTTTTGTTGCAGGTTGCCTGTTTTAGTCCTCATCCAGATGGTCATGTCAGTTAGGACTCCCCCCATCAGCACTTAACCCCTCATGTCCAAGTTCAGTGTTTTATCTCCTTTCTCAGGTTACTTGATAGCCTGCTGCTCTTATATGACATTTTAACCCTGTGGATTACAAATTGACTTTTATCAGTTTCCAGAGGATTCTACAACTTAAACACTTCCAGGAAAAAGGGACTCAAGTTATTGTTGAGCCTCACCTGGCATTAACATTTGCACTACTTTTATATAAAATGTTTTATTGCAACGTAAAAGTTTGCACCCAAAGAAAGGACTCAAATGTGATACCTGAGCTCTTTGTGATTTCATACTGTGATAATTTTGCACTATTGTACCAGTTTAGAAATTTTGTAACATTCAAGATAACATGCCCATTGTGTGTATTCCCTTTCTAGGTGCCACAATGTGAATTTATGCACTGTTTATCATGATTGCACTTAACAAAATTGTAGCAACTTACTTAAAGTGTGCCTTTTTACAGCTCTTGTTCTCTCCCCCTTTGTACGGACTGTCAGCATAGGGACGTTGTAATATAAATTCCTGCCACATATTGCCAATACCTGCTAGGACCCAAATGACTATTGCTGTAACTCGCATGGATATCTGTTGCCATTAAGTAAAGACAAGTTGGATTATATCTCCTGTCTTGCTCGCAATCATTCCACCATTACTCCTACTGACCACACTCAATTTTATTGCAAGTGAGCCAGGATTTAGGAGTCCAGCCGTACCAAGGTAGGAAACACCGTTGACACTACCATATCTGCCATACAGAGACATTATCCCCCTCTGGCATTCCTCACCTGGTACGTGAGTTATAACATCTTAAAGGGCCCTACTACAGTACCTGCGCAAGCTGCAATTGGCGTCACGAACTACTACACATACAGGTCCTTCTAAAAAAATTAGCTTATTGTGATAAAGTTCATTATTTTCTGTAATGTACTGATAAACATTAGACTTTCATATATTTTAGATTCATTACACACCAACTGAAGTAGTTCAAGCCTTTTATTGATTTAATATTGATGATTTTGGCATACAGCTCATGAAAACCCAAATTTCCTATCTAAAAAAATTAGCATATTTCATCCGACCAATAAAAGAAAAGTGTTTTTAATACAAAAAAAGTCAACCTTCAAATAATTATGTTCAGTTATGCACTCAATACTTGGTCAGGAATCCTTTTGCAGAAATGACTGCTTCAATGCGGTGTGGCATGGAGGCAATAAGCCTGTGGCACTGCTGAGGTGTTATGGAGGCCCAGGATGCTTCGATAGCGGCCTTAAGCTCATCCAGAGTGTTGGGTCTTGTGTCTCTCAACTTTCTCTTCCCAATATCCCACAGATTCTCTATGGCGTTCAGGTCAGGAGAGTTGGCAGGCCAATTGAGCACAGTAATACCATGGTCAGTAAACCATTTACCAGTGGTTTTGGCACTGTGAGTAGGTGCCAGGTCGTGCTGAAAAATGAAATCTTCATCTCCATAAAGCTTTTCAGCAGATGGAAGCATGAAGTGCTCCAAAATCTCCTGATAGCTAGCTGCATTGACCCTGCCCTTGATAAAACACAGTGGACCAACACCAGCAGCTGACATGGCACCCCAGACCATCACTGACTGTGGGTACTTGACACTGGACTTCAGGCATTTTGGCATTTCCCTCTCCCCAGTCTTCCTCCAGACTCTGGCACCTTGATTTCCGAATGACATGCAAAATTTGCTTTCATCCGAAAAAAGTACTTTGGACCACTGAGCAACAGTCCAGTGCTGCTTCTCTGTAGCCCAGGTCAGGCGCTTCTGCCGCTGTTTCTGGTTCAAAAGTGGCTTGACCTGGGGAATGCGGCACCTGTAGCCCATTTCCTGCACACACCTGTACACGGTGGCTCTGGGTGTTTCTACTCCAGACTCAGTCCACTGCTTCCGCAGGTCCCCCAAGGTCTGGAATCGGTCCTTCTCCACAATCTTCCTCAGGGTCCGGTCACCTCTTCTCGTTGTGCAGCGTTTTCTGCCACACTTTTTCCTTCCCACAGACTTCCCACTGAGGTGCCTTGATACAGCACTCTGGGAACAGCCTATTCGTTCAGAAATTTCTTTCTGTGTCTTACCCTCTTGCTTGAGGGTGTCAATGATGGCCTTCTGGACAGCAGTCAGGTCGGCAGTCTTACCCATGATTGCGGTTTTGAGTAATGAACCAGGCTGGGAGTTTTTAAAAGCCTCAGGAATCTTTTGCAGGTGTTTAGAGTTAATTAGTTGATTCAGATGATTAGGTTAATAGCTCGTTTAGAGAACCTTTTCATGATATGCTAATTTTTTTAGATAGGAATTTTGGGTTTTCATGAGCTGTATGCCAAAATCATCAATATTAAAACAATAAAACGCTTGAACTATTTCAGTTGATGTGTAATGAATCTAAAATATATGAAAGTCTAATGTTTATCAGTACATTACAGAAAATAATGAACTTTATCACAATATGCTAATTTTTTTTAGAAGGACCTGTATATACTGACCCACTGCACAGCTGACCCACTGTACCAGTGTCCTGCTCATTCCACTTGCTGGATCCCTCTGCCGCAAGTGTGAAAGTAGCCTTATGTCATGCCCTGCTCTGACTATGTGCGGAGGTCTGCCAGATTAGCAGCACGAGTTTAGTTTTTTGTTTTGTTTTGGAGTCGTGCTAGATCCGCCTCCCTTCAGGTGCACTGGGTGGGGTCGTTGATTTAAATTACTTCCACTCCCAGTGTTCCGTGCGGGTTATAGCTTCTGTCTGGCTTTGGAAGCAAGGAAGGAAGAGTTGGCTGTTCCTGCTCAGATAAGATAAGTTGGTTTCTGATTACTTGTTGTTTGCTGTCTAGGCTGTTTGAGTTACATCTGTCCCCTCCAGGTTTGAGGGAGCAGTCTGCCCCTATTCCCCTTTCACCATCTCAGGGATTCTAGGGTATTTTCAGCCCAGGCACGAGGATACATTATTCCCACCTTAAGGGTCTGAATGTGGACATAGCAGTATAGGGAGAGCTTCTCGCCTAGAAACCTGTTTGTGTATCTGATATCCTGCCCGCCGTGACACCTTATATCTGTTGTTTGGTTGTTTCCTTTCTGATATCTAAAATTGAATACATGGAAATCAGATACAAATCACTGCATCGATCAGTCATGCAAGTTATGCCTTGGTAAACAATGTACAGATCACTTTTCTGTCTATATACAATGTACATCACAAACAAGAAGCCTGACATCCTCCAATAGATCAGATTGGACCAATAGTCAAGATTTGCTCCTTTAAGGCCCCTTTTGTAGTGGGATTTCAAATGTCTACCTAATAATAACATGTCTTAATAAGGTAGAATTGATAAATGATTAATTGTCTTATTCACTCCTGGACTCACTGACTATAATAAAGTTTAAAACGCTTTTACTTATTGAGGCCATTCTGAGATAGTTTTTTCGTCACATATTGTACTTCATGACAGTGGTAAACTTGAGTCAAAAAATAAAATAAATACAAAATTGACCAACAATTTGGAAAAATTAGCAAATTTCCAAATTCCCATTTCTCTACTTTTATAATAGATAGTAATACCTCCAAAAATAATTACTTTACATTCCCCATATGTCTACTTCATGTTTGGATCATTTTGTGAATGGGATTTGATTTTTTGGGGACGTTAGAAGGCTTAGAAGTTTAGAAGCAATTCTTAAAGTTTTTAAGAAAATTCCAAAAACCCACTTTTTAAGGACCAGTTTAGGTCTGAAGTCACTTTGTGGGCTTACATACTGGAAACCCCCCATAAATGACCCCATTGTAGAAACTACACCCCTCAAGTTCCTCAAAACTGATTTTACAAACTTTGTTAACCCTTTAGGTGTTCCACAAGAATTAATAGAAAATGGAGATTCAATTTCAGATTTCACATTTTTTGGCAGATTTTCCATTTTAATCAATTTTTTCCGGTTACAAAGCAAGGGTTAACAGCCAAACAAAACTCTATATTTTTGGCCCTAATTCTGTAGTTTATCGAAACACTCCATATGTGGTTGTAAACTGCTGTAAGGGCACACGGCATTGCGCAGAAGGAAAGGAACGCCATATGGTTTTTGCAAGGCAGATTTTGCTGGACTGGTTTATTGACACCATGTCCCATTTGAAGACCCCTGATGCACCCCTAGAGTAGAAACTCCAAAAAAGTGACCCCATTTTATAAACTACACCCCTCAAGGTATACAAAACTGATTTTACAAATTTTGTTAACCCTTTAGGTGTTCCACAAGAATTAATGAAAAATGGAGATAAAATTTTAGAATTTCACTTTTTGGGCAGATTTTCCATTTTAATAAAAAAAATTCCCGTTACAAAACAAGGGTTAACAGCCAAGCAAAACTCAATATTTATGGCCCTGATTCTGTAGTTTACAGAAAAACCCCATATGTGGTCGTAAACTGCTGTACGGCACACTGTATTGCGCAGAAGGAAAGCAACGCTATATGGTTTTTGGAAAGCAGATTTCACTGGGATAATTTTAATCTACCATGTCACATTTGAAAACCCCCTGATGCACCCCTCGAGTAGAAACTCCAAAAAAGTTACACCATTTTGGAAACTACGGGATAAGGTGGCAGTTTTGTTGGTACTATTTTAGGGTACATATGATTTTTGGTTGCTCTTTATTACACAAGGTAACAAAAAATAGCTGTTTTAGCACAGTTTATTTTTTTTTCTATTTACAACGTTCATCTGACAGGTTATATCATGTGGTATTTTTTAGAGCAGGTTGCTATGGACGCGACAATACCAAATAGGACTACATTTTTTGGTTGTTTGTTTCAGTTTTACATAATAAAGCATTTTTGAAAAAAAATATTTTTTAGTGTCTCCACATTCTGAAAGCCGTATTTTTTATTTATTTTTTATTTATTTTTTTGGGGGCGACTGTCTTGTGTAGGGGCTCTTTTTTCGGTTTGATTGGTACTATTTTAGGGTGCATATGACTTTTTAATCATTTGCTATTACACTTTTTGTGATGTAAGATGACAAAAAAATGGCAGTGACACAGTTTTTATTTACGGTGTTCACCTGAGGGGTTAGGTCATGTGATACTTTTATAGAGCAGGTTTTTATGGACATGGCGATACCTTTGTCTACTTTTTTTTTATTTATGTAAGTTTTAGACAAAGATCATTTTTGAAAAACAAAAACATAAAAAAACATGTTTTAGTGTCTCCATATTCTGAGAGCCATAGTTTTTTAAGTTTTTGGGCGATTGTCTTAGGTAGAGTATCATTTTTGTAGGATAAGATGATAGTTTGATTGGCACTATTGGGGTGCATATAACTTTTTGATCGCTTGCTATTACACTTTTTGTGATATAAGGTGACAAAAAAATGGCTTTTTTGACACCTTATTTTTTTACGGTGTTCACCTGAGGGGTTAGGTCATGTGTTATTTTTATAGAGCAGGTTGTTACGGACGCGGCAATACCTAATATGTATACTTTTTTTATTTACTTAAGCTTTACACAATAACAGCATTTTTTTAACCAAAAAAATGATATTTTAGTGTCTCCATATTCTGAGAGCCACCGTTTTTTTGTTTTTTTTTGGGCAATTGACTTAGATAGGGGCTCATTTTTGCAGGATGAGGTGACGTTAGAGTGGTACTATTTTGGAGGGCATTTGCCTTTTTTATTGCTTGGTGTTGCACTTTTAGTGATGTAAGGTGACAAAAAAAAATGTTTTTATAGAGCCGGTCGATACGGACACTGCGATATGTCTACTTTTCTTTTTTTCCCTATTTTTACACATTTTTTAACTTTATTTTGGGAATAGGACGCTTTATTTTTTTTTTTACTTGAAACTTTTTTTCACTTTCTTTTTTGTCCCACTGTGGAACTTCAACTTTTGGGGGTCTGATCCCCTTTACAATGCTTTACAATACTTTTGTATTGTAAAGCATTGGCTGTAAGTGTATTCCAGTGTAATACCCTTACAGCCTGCTTACCTGTGAGATCCAAGGGGCTGGATCTCACAGGCTCTGCCGGAAGGCAGCCACAATGCCGAAGTAAGGCATCGGGCTGCCTTCCATGCCATCGGGTCCCTGACACAGCAGTGCAGGGATCTGATGGCAGCTTCGATCCCCGCATGGACAGCGCATGTGCCGCGGTCAGCGTGGACCACGGCACATCAAGGGTTAATGCGCCGGCATCTGTGTTTTCACCGATGCCGGCGCATGCAACAGGGGTCCGACTATCAGTGACTGCCAGACCCCTGCCGCAGCGCTTGTCCCTAAGTCACGGACATCTGCGTGGGTCCTCTAAGGGTTAAATAAATCTGAATGTTAGTACAACGTTAAAATAAAAATTCAAATGGGCTTTCTTTTTCATTTGACTTTTGGCAGGGAAAATGCCTGCAAGAGATGAAATTGAAATCTCAATCTACAATTTTCAGCTTCTACATGGTGTTTTCATTTGATTTATGATTTTAACATGAAAAACCCACTATAGGAAGAGGAGAATTAGTTGACAAAGTAGTAATTTAAAATGAAAAAGGCTATTTATTTTGACATTTATTTTTGGCACTTATGACCCAAACTGGAGTTGGAAAAAAATTCAGTAGTTATAGACAACAGAACACTGAACATTATGTGGGAGATTTATCAAAACTGGTGTAAAGGAAAAACTGGCTTAGTTGCTGATAGCAACCAATCAGATGCTACCTTTCATTTTTCAGAGATCCTTTGACAAATGAAAGGATAAATCTGATTGGTTGTTATGGGCAACTAAGCCAGTTTTCCTTTACGCTAGTTTGATAAATCTCCCTCTATGTTCTAATATTTAACCACCTTCCGTCCGCACGTTGACTATAAACGTCCGGGAGGTGGTTCTCTATTTCTGAATGGACGTTCCAGAACGTCCGTTCAGAAACTGCAGCTGCTGATTGGGTCGCCCTGATTGGGTTGCCCGCTGTCAGTGACAGCAGGGCAACCCAGAGAGAAGGCAGGGACAGTGCCCAGGTGTCCCTGCCTTCCAGATCGCTGCATACACAGCGCTCACCGCTATGCGCTTCCTGTTCCTGCCCGGCGGAGAGTGCAGGAGCTGTGTGAGGTCTTTCAGAGACCTCGATCAGCCCTGCACTGAGGCTGTACAGTGCTGTATTGCGCTGTACAGCCTCTCTGGGGGGGTGTATTTCTCCTGTAACTGGGGCTACTATGTCAGCCCCAGTTACAGGAGAAATCAACAGTGAAAAAATAAATAAAAAGTGATGTAAATGTCCCCCAGAGGTCTTGTATGACCTTATGGGGGACGAAAAGTGTAAAAAAAAAAATAAAAAAAATAAAGTGTTAAAAAAAAAAAAGGTTTCACATGTAAAAAAAAAAATCCCCAAGTAAGGAATAAAAAAAAGGGTAAAAATAGAAAAAATATTATAAAATAGACATATTTGGTATTTCCGCGTCCGTGACGGTCGGTCTATAAATATATTACATAATCGACCCAGTCCGATAAACACCATAAAAAAAATAATAAATTACTGTCAAAAAAGCAATTTTTATCACCTTACATCACAAAAAGTGCAACACCAAGTGATCAAAAACACGTATGTCCCACTAAATGGTACCAATAAAACCGTCACCTCATTCTGCAAAAAATGAGCCCCTACATAAGGAAATCTCTTAAAAAATTCAAAAACTATAGCTCTTAGAACATGGAGACACTAAAACATCATTTTTTGGGTTTAAAAAATGCTATTATTGTGTAAAACATAAATAAATAAGAAAAAGTATACATATTAGGTACCTCCACGTCCGTAACAATCTTCTCTATAAAAATGTCACTTGACCGAACCCGGTGAACTCTGTAAAAATAAATAAATAAATAAATAAATAAAAACTGTGCTAAAACAACCAATTTTTTGGTCACCTTGCCCCATAAAGTGTTATAATGAATGATCAAAAAATCATATGTAACCAAAAATAGTACCAATAAAACTGGCACCTTATCCCCTAGTTTCCAAAATGGGATCACTTCTTGGGAGTTTCTACTGTAAGGGGGAATCAGGGGAGCTTCAAATGGGACATAACATCTAAAAAGCATGTGGAGTTCCTTTTCTTCTGCGCCCTGCAGTGTGCCCATACAGCAGTTTATGACCACATGTGGGGTGTTTCTGTAAACCGCAGAATCTGGGTAATAAATATTGAGTTTTGTTTGGCTGTTAACCATCGATGTGTTAAAGAAAAAATTTGATTAAAATGTAAAATCTGCCAAAAAAGTGACATTTAAAAATTTGATCTCCATTTTCCTTTAATTCTTGTGGAACGCCTAAAGGGTTAACAAAGTTTGTAAAATCGGTTTTAAGTAACTTGAGGGGTGTAGTTTCTACAATGGGGTCATTTATGGGGTATCCACTATGTAAGCCCCACAAAGTGACTTTAGACCTGAACTGGTCCTTAAAAAGTGGGTTTTGGCAATTTTGTTAAAAATTTGAAGACTTGCTTCTAAACTTCTAAGCCTTCTAACGTCCTAAAAAAAAGGACATTTCCAAAATGATGCCAACATAAAGTAGACATATGGGGAATGTTAAGTAATAAATATTTTATGAGGTATCACTTTCTGTTTTAAAAGCAGAGAAATGTAAATTTTGAAAATTGCTAATTTTTCTAAATTTTTGGTAAATTTTGGATTTTTTCATAAATAAAGGTGAAATATATTGTACTCAAATTTATGACTATCATGAAGTACAATGTGTCACGGGAAAACAATCTCTGCATGACTTGGATAAGTAAAGACGTTCCAAAGTTATTACCACATAAAGTGAGATATGTCAGATTTGCAAAATTAGGCCTGGTCAGGAAGGGGGCAAATGGCCCAGATGGGAAGTGGTTAAGGGGGAACTCCACTTCCTGCAAAATTGGCTGCCAAAGGATACAGTTATTGGGGCTCATGAACCAAGACTTCCCACTGATTCTCATAATGAAGAGGACACAGTACCAAAATCCCTTTAGCATGGCCAAAAAATATGGACATTTCAGAACAGCACCAATATGGAACCAGGGCTTCACTGAGAGCAGCTGCCAGGAGATAGAGATTTCCTTAGGTGTAATTCCCCTGTAAGTTACTGACATATGACAACCCAGCTCTTCCATGTGACCAGGCAGGTGACCAGTAACTGCCACCGTCCAGTGCCAACTGCCATCCTATGCCCTGCAGATGTACCTGCACCCTGCAGCGTCTCCTTCTCACACCAGTGACTGGATCTATAGGAACATCACTTGTTACATTATATCTGGTGAGATCAAAAATGTAGGAAAATAAAGAACTATACAGTTCCTGTTAATGAATATTGTGTCATTGATTTTCTTCCCCGGGCACAGGTCTATCGACCCCCTGCTGTGAAGAGCCAGCCATGATATAGTCATCAGGGTGATGATCGCTGGGTCTAGGGTTATAATCGGATTGTTTCAGACCAATGAAAATTGGTCTGTAAATTCAATAACTGATGGGAATATTGTCTGCTGGGAGTTATGATCATACATCTTAACAGCCATAATGGAGGGATGATGGGGAAATACTGGAGATAAGATGGAGATAAGGAGAGCCCCTCTGGAGATGCTTCCAGCTGCTGGTTGGTTGGAGATACTATAGTTGTATACTATAGATCAGAGATGGCCAACCTGAGGCTCTCCAGCTGTTGCAAAACTACAACTCCCAGCATGCCCACACTCCTACAGCTATTAGCCAACAGCAGGGAATGGTGGGAGTTGTAGTTCTACAGCAGCTGGAGAGCCGCAGGTTAGCCATCCCTGCTATAGATACTTGATACTAGATGATGATTGTAACAAAGGAACCCAACAGTTACTATGGTGATGAGCAGAAATTAAAGGGCCAGCTACTCATACTACGCAGGGTTCTGTGTGGAAGAAGTAAAATTCATGTTGATTCTTTTTTTTGTATATAGTGCGAACATATCCTGTGGCGTTGTACAGGGAAGTCACTCAGCATACAATCACACCCCATACTAAGGACCATTTCATAGGAGACCAATTCATTTACCAGGATGTTTTAGGTCTAACTGGATTTAAAAAATCTGGAAATATGTTTTATTTCCAAGTATTTTATAATTCTCTGTGGTTTATTGTATACATGAGAATAAATTTCATATATGGTTCCAAACGGTTCACTGCCTGGACACCACCACACAACGCCCCCCCTAATGCGCATTTACCTACAGAACCAGTAACCACATTCACCTTACCAGGGTCTAACTGGCTTCTAAATTTAAGATCTATGTGGTCTGCCATATGACAAAAGGAAGACTGCATGAGAATAGGCTGCAAATCCAAAACATCTGCTATTTGAATAGAGGAATAGAGGGGAACTCTCATGCATACGCTCATGCATACGGTAGTTAGTGTTTTGCATCCCAGCTATGAGCAAAAAAATCTGAAAAACGGACAAGAATAGGACATAATTTTTTTGTGGTGCCGCGGAACGGACTTACAGATGCGGGCAGCACACGGGTGTGCAGTCCCATTGAGAAGATGTCATCTTAGCCACGACCGAAACTAAGGCCGCGTGCATGAGGCCTAACATCCTTCATGAGGGAATACGATTGAGTTTAGTGTTTCCTCCGATATGTAGCTCATTAGCAATGTCACTATTCTTTAGTATGCCACATACATGTGTCCTCTGTGTGCTGGGTGTTTATGCAGTAACCCAGAGCAGAGAGTATCTGCAAATGGTTTGTTATGTAATGTATTGTATTGTTATGCATTTTCATGTTTTGGCCCACAAAAAAAGTAGCCGGCCTTGTATATCTCCAAATCAAACTGTCTAATAGTAAATCTGTCTTAGGCTACTTTCACACTAGCGTTTTTGCTGGATCCGGCAGGGTTCAGCAAAAACGCTTCCATTACTGATAATACAACCATCTGCATCCGTTAGGAACGGATCTGGTTGTATTACCTTTAACATTGCCAAGACAGATCCGTCATGATGTCACGGCGGACAAGCACTCAGACACACAGAAAAACCAACAACCAGACTCTGAGCGAGAAGCAGGGGAAGGGTCATCTCCTAGCTAATCCCTGACCTCTCTCCCTGCACTGCTCAGCCCACAGGCAGACCTTGGTGGTAGGAATGCTGTGTCCTCGTGCCTGGGCTAATTCACCCTAAATTCCCTGAGATGGTGAAAAGGGGAAATAGGAGCAGCCTGCTCGCACAGAACCTGGATGGGAGAGATGACACAAACACAACTTAGACAGCAAACAACAAAAACTGAAACCCCACTTATCTTATCTGAGCTGGAACAGACAACCTTCCTTCCTTGCTTGCTTCCAAGGCCAGACTGATTTCTATAACCCGCTCAGAGCACTGGAATTGAGAGCCATTTAAACTAATGACCCCATCCAGTGCACCTGATGGGAGGCGGATCCAGCACGACTCCAAAACAAACACTAAAGACGTGCTGCTATTCTGGCCGACCTCCGCACATAGTCAGAGCCGGGCTTGACACATGAACTCCACTGAAAGTCAATGGAGGACGGATCCATTTTCTATTGTGGCAGATTGTGTTAGAGAAAACAGATCAGTCCCCATTGACTTGCATTGGGGATCATGCCGGACCTGTCTTGCTCCGCATTCCAGGGCGGAATTCGGAAAGCAAACTACAACATGTTTATTCTCCAGTATGGGAACGCAATTAAATAGAACGGAAGACATTTTGGAGCATTCCGTTCTGTTCAGTTCAATTTTGTCCCCATTGACAATGAATGGGGACAAAACGTAAATGTTTTTTTCCGGTATTTGGCCCCTATGACGAATCTCAATACCGGAAAACTAAAACGCTAGTGTGAAAGTAACCTTAGTTGTCCATAGCAACCAATCAGAGCTCAGCTTTCAGTTTCTACAGAGCTCTGAAAAAAATGAAAACGGAGCTCTGATTAGTTGCTAAGACAGATTTACTATTAGGCAGTTTGACTTGGAGATATTGAAGGCGGTCTACTTTTTCATGGGCTACCCTGTATTATAACCAGCATAGTTGTGTAAGGATAACAGAGCCAGGGTTAACAATCCTGGCACAGACCTTGTAGGAAGCTATGTGGGCAGGCATGCTCAACCTGCGGCCCTTCAGCTGTTGTAAAACTACAACTCCTACAATGCCCTGCTGTAGGCTGATAGCTGTAGGCTGTTTGGGCATGCTGGGAGTTGTAGTTTTGCAACAGAACCGCCGGAGGGGCGCAGGTTGAGTATACCAGTTCTAGGGATAGTTCAGAGAGAGAGAGGATACAAAGTCCATGTGCTCCCTCTTCTCAGGCCTAGAGAACTTCAGAGACTAATCTCTTCAAGATATAGAGAAAGAAAAGGAGAGAGAAAAAGGAGAGAATTTGGAATCTGCATGTCCAAGCATAGGAGTCATTAAGTTAACCTGCTACTATAGCTATTCAGACTTTGCTGCAGTGAAGGACACCGTTAAGACACCCATCACGCTTGGACACATCCTGGCCAGATGTGCCTTCAAAACCCTGTATCCCACAGTGGACATTACAGCCATTCTTGCAAGAGTCCTATTGCCCGCTATAGATTCTACTGAGAGATACTTTAGCAAAATAGTTTACAAAAAGTGCCATACATCCCATCCTTGCCTTAATTCATACTGTACATCGCTATCTGGGACAGAATTGCACTGTGTACATTGTTAGAACCGTGTAACTGAGACCACTGCACACTCTACACTCCCTGCCTTGCACCCATACAGACATTTAACATCATAGACACCTCAACTACTATCAGGCAGGAGCCCTCAGAAACAGAGTGTGCCCCGGGGGGAAGAGAAGGTGCATCTTTCTTTCACTGCATGGCCCTAGGGCGCAGAGGTGTGAAGAAAGCCACTGTAATACATAGTAATATGACAGCCAGAGCAACTACCACTCCACACCTCTGCTCCAGCTCCCCTGGGTCACTGCTACCCACAGTAGTGCATTTATGCAGTATCCCAGAGAAGAGAGTATCTGCAAATGGTTTATTATTTAATGTAATGTTATGTTATATTTTCTGCCCTATATAGCTATATATGGATGGCACAGCCAGTGTTAACAAAACTGGCTCTGCCCTTGTAGGATGTTTGTATGTGGGCTAACCTTAGAGGAGTGTGGACTGGAGTTTAGAGAGAGAGAGAGAAGTGGCAGAGCCAATGCGCTAAGGCCTATTTCACACGAGCAAGTTTTCCGCGTGGGTGCAATGCGTGACGTGAAAGCATAGCACCTGCACTTAATCCTGACACATTCATTTCAATGGGTCTGTGTACATCAGCGTTTTTTTTCCCCACACATTACTTCTGCGTTGCGTGAAAATCACAGCATGTTCTATATTCTGCGTATTTCACACAGCCCTGGCCCCATAGAAGTGAATGAGGCTTCAGTGAAAAACACGTTGCATCCGGAAGCAAGTGCGTTTTTTCACTGATGGTTGCTAAGGGATGTTGTTTGTAAACCTTCAGTTTTTTTATCACGTGTGTGGAAAACGCATCAAAACGCATTGCACCCGAGCGGAAAAAACTGAACAACTGAACGCAATCGCAGACAAAACTGACTGAACTTGCTGGCAAAATGGTGCGAGTTTAACCGGACCTAATCTGTATCGTTCTTGTGAAAGAGGCCTAACTCTTCTTAGGCCCAGACAGCTACGGAAATTAACATATTTCTGCATGATCCACCGAAGGAGAAAGACAAAAAGGAGAGAATTTGAAAACTTGCGTTGTTGAGTATTAGAGTCAGTAAGGTAACCTGCTACAAAAAGCTGCCAAAACTTTACTGCTGTGTGAGACACTGTTAAAACACCCTTCAGACTTAGACACGTCCTGGCCAGACGTGCCATCAAAACCCTGTATCCTGCAGCAGGGGAGTAGCTACCATGAAAGCAGGGGAAGAGGATGCTACGGTGCCTGAACTCAGTAAGGGGCCCTGATGCAGTTTTCTTTAAGCCACATGGCCACACAGCGTCCATAGTGCCCCGGTTCAGAGCCACTGAAGGCCCTCTTACCACCGAAGCCCACAGGCCTGCCCCTGAACTTTAGGTTACACAGTGCCTGCAGTCAGGAACCTGTACAGATTTTTTTTTTTTAAGAATGCCCAGTCGCCACACCCGGCAGTGTTTGGGCCCATATGATTTTAATATGGTAAAAGTCAGGGGCCCATTTTTTCACCACATTAAAACCATCAGGGTCTCCCTGAAAGCTTGCCCAGCCCCCTGCCACCAAACACACACAGGAATATCCCGCCCCCTCGTCTATTCTCCTCCTTCAACCTCATAGGCCTCAGACCGCTTTAAAATTTTAATACTAAACGTCAGCACTACTGGCGGCATTATATTTAACTGACACTACTGGGGGCACCAAGGAAGAAGGGGACCAATATAAATTCCTGGCAATACGGGGGCACCTAGGAAGGGGGGAGCAATATAATATATAGACCTTGCACTGCTGGGGGCACCAAGGAAGGGGGGAGCATTATATAGAACTGGCACTACTGGGGCCACCAAGAAAGGGGGGTCATTATATATACCTAGCACTACTGGGGGCACCAAGAAAGGGGGGTCATATATATACCTGGCACTACTGGGGGCACCAAGGAAGGGGGAGTCATTATATATACCTGGCACTACTGGGGGCACCAAGAAAGGGGGGAGCATTATATACACCTGGCACTAGAGAAGAGGGCATTATCTACTGGTACTACAAGGGGAGCATTATCTACTGCCACTACAGGGGGAACATTATATCTATCTATCTATATATATATATATGTATATTGTAAGGGATTTCTCTCTAAGGGGGTCGCAATCACAGACTTCTCCTCTGACAACGAGGTTAAAGTCCAAAGGGTACTTTATTTTGGCCCTTCAGCACCATCACACACATAAACATCGAAAATAAACACCTGTCGGTCTGGGCTCTACCTAATACACGTGTTGTCTCTACCTCACCTATAGAGAGCCGTTCACACACGGGATTAGATCCGGCTTCCTCAGCCATATACGGTCCAGCAGCCTCCAGACTGTGACCGCACCAGCACCCTTGGGGGGAGATGGTTCAGAAGTCCTCCCAACTCTGACCGTGCGACCCTCTTTCCGTAGGTGTCGCTGGGCCCCCGAAACTTCAGGCTTTACAAAGCCTCATGGCCCCTCAGCCCTCCTGCCTGAGACCACCCAGAGCCTCTCAGGCTTCCTCAGCTTTCTTCCTCTCTCTCATACACAGACGGTTGGTTTATCCCTCCTTGATTACAGCAGCAGGCCTCACTTGCGATCACCTCCGACAAAAGACAATACATGTAATGGAAGGGTATGGACTGGCAGATCCCACCACCAAACCTATCCCCCAGTCCACATGAAATCTAGCCCAGAACAACATCTAGACAAAACTGTTTCAGCAAACTACACTTTCAGTTCTCTCACCCAGCTGAGGTATGTGGGTGTGATATACACGCCTTCCAGCACTTATACTGTATATATATACTGGCACGATGGGGGTATTATATATATACTGGCACTACAGGGAGGAATTTTATATATACTGGCACTACAGTGGTCATGGAGGAGTATTATATACTGGCTCTACAGGGGGCATTATAATATAGGGGGCACTACAGGGGGCATTATAATATAGGGGGCACTACAGGGGAGTTTTAACTCCAGGGGGGACAGTAGAACTACAGGCGACACTGCAGGAGGGGCTTTATAAAATACTGTGGTCACTATATTATATTATTACTACTGGAGTAACTGTAGGGGCACTATTATTATTGTGCACATTATTGAGGGCATTGATACTAATGGGGGCACTCTTGGGGAGTATTATTACTACTGGAGGCACTATTACTACAGACGGCAGTCAGGGCGCACTATTGCTATGGAGGGCACTGTTATTTCTGACAGTATAGCGTTTGTGGACATGGGTGAGCACAGCGGGCACTGTATTGGGAGTAGCAGCAGGATGACAGTGGTCTGTATGAATTTGGGGGCTTATCTGAAGTTTGTAAAAATCTGGGATCTGATTAGCAAAATCTGTAATAGTCCCCCATGTACTATATAGTAATCCTGGTGTCTTCTTATGTGGCAGAGAGGGCTGCACACCCCTGACCAAAGACATCCATCCGTGGATTCGGCCACACAATCAGGTTTCTGCATGTGGTTTTGGTAACAAAAAGAAGCGATGTCATATCTGTCCTGAATACTTTCTCTCCTATTATGATCCACTTCTGATTTTTGCTTCCAAAACTGCATGCAGAAACCTGTCCATGTCGCTGTACCCTTAGAAAGTAGGGTCGCTTTAAATTGATTCAGGAGAGAGGAGAAGGGTGGCGCACTTTGCCTGCTCCGCCTAGAGCACTGAAATACCTTGTCCCGGCCCTGGCACTACCCTGTCATAGCTCTTCTGTGCGTGTTGTGCGACACACCCTTGTTGTGAGGAGGTTACACATACAACACACAGCTCTACTGAAGATACTGTATGTGCCATAGGGCTAATTCACATGACCGCACTCGGTCCGGGAAACACAACCCATGTGCCGGCCGCATTTCCCGGACCACCGCGGATCCCCTGACCAGAACTGACTGCAGCATAGTGATTTATGACAATCTGATCTGGGGTCTATTGTACTGTACTCACATCATCATGTAGACCCGCAATCAGATAGGAACTGACTGTACCATAAATCACTATGATAGTTCAGGTCAGGGGAGCCGCGTTCAGTCCGGGAGATGCGGCTGACACGCGGGTAGCGTTTCCAGGACCGAGCGCGGTCATGTGAATCAGCCCATACACAGACAACTTTCTATAGTGGCCATTGTCACCTGTGAAGATTTATCAACTGCAACTTTGTAAAAAAAAATACCCTAAAAATTGTCTTAAAGGGATGGCATAGAAGGCGGAGTAACATATCAAGAAGATGCACCACATTTATAAAAAATCATGACATTTGATACATCGGGCGCTAATTATGGCGCACGACTTTACATGTGATGCATTACAATGGTGTCGCAATGCGACATGCTGCGACGTGACAGCCACATTTTTCTGCGACGCGACATGTTGCTCTGCGACCCCACTGTAATACATTATGTCAGTTGTAGCCATACCCCTCCGTCACCGTGGAGCTGGACCCTAAACTGTATAAGGGTATATTCACGCCTGACAGGCTTTTCTCAGTGTCCCATTTATTTGAATCATTGCTGCAGAAACAAACCCATTCAGAGTTATGGAATGGATTTTCAGTCATTTCTGCAGCCTGCCGTGTGACTCCTCCCATACATGTGACTGGTCACATGATCATGACATCATCAAAGGTCCTTTAGCCGTCACATAGTCTCCCCTCAGTTAGCACTCCGATGTAGACCTGTCTGTTCCGCTGGATTTCTCCTCAGGCTGAGGGAAGATGTCGGCCCTCCGGAGCTTGGGTCTGCCGGCTGCTTTGCTAGCTGCCACAGGAGGGGTGGCCCTGGCGACCTGGAGGTATCTGTCCACTAGGAGGCAAAAGAGTGCAGAGCACGGGGACACTCTGCGGGTGGAGGAGGAAGGAAATGTGGAGGCTGTGTCACCTCAGGGTGCCTTCAGAACAGGTGGGCAGCATGAGGACGTAAAGCAAGAGTTTAGGGCAGGCACAGCTGAAGAAGTATCTGCAGTGCAGAATGTAGAGGGCGGAACGGGCTCACTAGGGAGTGATGGGCAGTCACCTCCGGGCACCTCACCTGTGTGTCTGGAGGAGAAGAATGCAGCAGCTCCAGTCACCTCACCTGTGTGTCAGGAGGAGAAGAGTGCAGCAGCTCCAGTCACCTCACCTGTGTGTCAGGAGGAGAAGAGCGCAGCAGCTCCAGTCACCTCACCTGTGTGTCAGGAGGAGAAGAGTGCAGCAGCTCCAGTCACCTCACCTGTGTGTCTGGAGGAGAAGAATGCAGCAGCTCCAGTCACCTCACCTGTGTGTCAGGAGGAGAAGAATGCAGCAGCTCCAGTCACCTCACCTGTGTGTCAGGAGGAGAAGAGTGCAGCAGCTCCAGTCACCTCACCTGTGTGTCAGGAGGAGAAGAGTGCAGCAGCTCCAGTCACCTCACCTGTGTGTCAGGAGGAGAAGAGTGCAGCAGCTCCAGTCACCTCACCTGTGTGTCAGGAGGAGAAGAGTGCAGCAGCTCCAGTCACCTCACCTGTGTGTCTGGAGGAGAAGAATGCAGCAGCTCCAGTCACCTCACCTGTGTGTCAGGAGGAGAAGAGTGCAGCAGCTCCAGTCACCTCACCTGTGTGTCAGGAGGAGAAGAGTGCAGCAGCTCCAGTCACCTCACCTGTGTGTCAGGAGGAGAAGAGTGCAGCAGCTCCAGTCACCTCACCTGTGTGTCAGGAGGAGGAGAGCGCAGCAGCTCCAGTCACCTCACCTGTGTGTCAGGAGGAGAAGAATGCAGCAGCTCCAGTCACCTCACCTGTGTGTCTGGAGGAGAAGAATGCAGCAGCTCCAGTCACCTCACCTGTGTGTCAGGAGGAGAGCGCAGCAGCTCCAGTCACCTCACCTGTGTGTCAGGAGGAGGAGAGCGCAGCAGCTCCCGTCACTTCTAAGGCTGTGGAAAAGAAGAGCGCAGCAGCTCCAGTCACCTCACCTGTGTGTCAGGAGGAGAGCGCAGCAGCTCCCGTCACTTCTAAGGCTGTGGAAGAGAAGAGCGCAGCAGCTCCAGTCACTTCACCTGTGTGTCAGGAGGAGAGCGCAGCAGCTCCCGTCACTTCTAAGGCTGTGGAAAAGAAGAGCGCAGCAGCTCCAGTCACCTCACCTGTGTGTCAGGAGGAGAGCGCAGCAGCTCCAGTCACTTCTGTGACTGCGGAAGAGAAGAGCGCAGCAGCTCCAGTCACTTCACCTGTGTGTCAGGAGGAGAGCGCAGCAGCTCCCGTCACTTCTAAGGCTGTGGAAAAGAAGAGCGCAGCAGCTCCAGTCACCTCACCTGTGTGTCAGGAGGAGAGCGCAGCAGCTCCAGTCACTTCTGTGACTGCGGAAGAGAAGAGCGCAGCAGCTCCAGTCACTTCACCTGTGTGTCAGGAGGAGAGCGCAGCAGCTCCCGTCACTTCTAAGGCTGTGGAAAAGAAGAGCGCAGCAGCTCCAGTCACCTCACCTGTGTGTCAGGAGGAGAGCGCAGCAGCTCCAGTCACTTGTGTGACTGCGGAAGAGAAGAGCGCAGCAGCTCCAGTCACTTCACCTGTGTGTCAGGAGGAGAAGAGCGCAGCAGCTCCAGTCACTTCTAAGGCTGTGGAAGAGAAGAACGCAGCAGCTCCAGTCACCTCACCTGTGTGTCAGGAGGAGAAGAGCGCAGCAGCTCCCGTCACTTCTGTGACTGCGGAAGAGAAGAGCGCAGCAGCTCCCGTCACTTCTGTGACTGCGGAAGAGAAGAGCGCAGCAGCTCCAGTCACTTCTGTGACTGCGGAAGAGAAGAGCGCAGCAGCTCCAGTCACTTCACCTGTGTGTCAGGAGGAGAAGAGCGCAGCAGCTCCCGTCACTTCTGTGACTGCGGAAGAGAAGAGCGCAGCAGCTCCAGTCACTTCACCTGTGTGTCAGGAGGAGAAGAGCGCAGCAGCTCCCGTCACTTCTAAGGCTGTGGAAGAGAAGAGCGCAGCAGCTCCAGTCACTTCTGTGACTGCGGAAGAGAAGAATGCAGCAGCTCCAGTCACCTCACCTGTGTGTCAGGAGGAGAAGAGCGCAGCAGCTCCAGTCACTTCTAAGGCTGTGTATGAGAAGAGCGCAGCAGCTCCAGTCACTTCTGTGACTGCGGAAGAGAAGAGCGCAGCAGCTCCAGTCACTTCACCTGTGTGTCAGGAGGAGAAGAGCGCAGCAGCTCCAGTCACCTCACCTGTGTGTCAGGAGGAGAAGAGCGCAGCAGCTCCAGTCACTTCTAAGGCTGCGGAAGAGAAGAGCGCAGCAGCTCCAGTCACTTCTAAGGCTGCGGAAGAGAAGAGCGCAGCAGCTCCCGTCACTTCTAAGGCTGCGGAAGAGAAGAGCGCAGCAGCTCCAGTCACTTCTGTGACTGCGGAAGAGAAGAGCGCAGCAGCTCCAGTCACTTCTTTGACTGCGGAAGAGAAGAGCGCAGCAGCTTCAATAAATTCTATGGCTGCGGAAGAGAAGAGCGCAGCAGCTCCAGTCACTTCTGTGGCTGCGGAAGTGCATGCACCCAGATCATCTGTAGATCCTCCTGTGGAAAAGGGAATCGGCGACTCCTTGTCATCTGCAGAAATAGAGCATAAGGTGAGAAGAATCTGATCCTTAAGCTTCATGCACACAACCGTTGTATGTTTTGCGGTCCGCAAAACGTGGATAGTGTCTGCTTGCGTTTCGAAATTTGCAGAAAGGTGCGTACAGCCATTAATATAACTGCCTATTCTTGTCCACAAAATGGACAAGAATAGGACAGGTTATATATTTATTTATTTATTTTGCGGACCACAGAACGGAGCAACGGATGCGGACAGCACACGGACTGCTTTCCGCATCTTTTGCGGCCCCCTTGAAGTGAATGGGTCTGCATCTGAGCCGCAAATACTGCGGCTCGGATACGGACCAAAACAGCGGTTGTATGCATGAGGCCTTACACTAAGCGACTTGCACACGAGTGCAGGTGAGCGCTCACAAGATCCATACAATTTTCCGTGTGGATTTATGTTCGTTTCTGCACCAAAATCCACAATTTCTAGCAGCTGATTTTGTTACGGATTAGATGCGGTTTTGCAGCAGATCTGACCCTTCACTGGAAAAGGGTGAAATCCACAGCTAATGCCTCAGTCACATGTCAGTGTTCGGTCAGTGATTTCCATCGGTGATTATAAGCCAATAAGCAGGTGCAGCTCTACACACAGAACAGGAGCAGATCTTTCCCTTATACCTTATGTCTGTGGAGGCTCTAATCCTGGTCTTGGCTCACAATCACTGATGGGAATCACTGACCGAACACTGACGTGTGAATGAGGCTTAAAACCACAAACATAAGTGTCATGCTGAGGATCTGGAAATCCGCACGGCAGGTCAATTTCCGCACAGAAAAAATCCACAAAGCTTACATGACATTTGTGTATTCTTATGCACTTTGCTGGTACTGTACTACGCTGCTGTTTTTCCACACAGAAATTTGCACAAAAAAAACTGCTCGTATTCTACAACATGTGCAGGTAGCCTTTCTGGTAGCCCTACTTGCCTAGATCTGGAAGGCAGTGTTCTACAAGCTAAAAAATAGGAACTAGTGTTGAGCGAACTTGTGTTGGAAGTTGGGCGTACAAGGTTGGGGGTTATCTAAGAATTTAAGTTATAGTCCGTGGTAGTGGAATCCATAGCGGAATTCTTAGAGAACCTGAACATTGTACGCTAAACTTGCAATATTTTTCCAAGGGTGGATACCAAGTTTTGAAAGTTGCTGAGAGTGCAGCTCTTCACTATCTTACTTTTAAGCGCACTCAACTTCCTCTGGATAGATCATCAGCATCTGATCGGCGGGGGTCCGACACCCGGGACCCCTGCCGATCAGCTGTTTGAGAAGGCAGTGGCGCTGGCAGTAGCTCCATGGTCTTTTCTCAGTTTCCCTCGGGCTCAGTGATGTCACGACTAGTATCACTGGCCTGGGAACGGCTACACTCTGTTCATTTGAACGGAGCTTAGCCTCGCCCAGGCCAGTGATACTAGTCATTACGTCACTGGGCCTGCGGTATACAGCGAGAAGGCCACGGCACTACTGCCAGCACCGCTGCCTTCTCAAACAGCTGATCAGCAGTGGTCCCGGGTGTCGGACCCCCGCCGATCAGATGCTGATGATCTATCCAGAGGATAGGTCATGAGTTTAAAATAAATAAATTTAATAGCTTTTTATTTGACGGTTCATGTACTTTTGATTTAAACTTTTTTTTTTCTTTAAGATTTTTTTATTATTTTTTTAGGTCATGAGTTTAAACAAAGTGCAGAACCCCTTTAACCTCTTAGTGACCAGCCTGTTGTGGGCGTTAGTGACCAAGCGTTTTTCTTCCTTTTTTCATCGTCTCGCTCCAAGACCTATAACTTTTTTTTATTTTTCCGTCTATATAGCTTTATGAGGGCTTGTTTTTTGCTGGACAAGTTGTAGTTTTTAATGGCGCTATTTTGGGGTACACATAACTTTCTGATTAACTTTTATTAACTCTTTCTGAAAGGGAAATGGGAAAAACAGCAATACTGCCACTGCGTTTTTCATAATATCTTTATTCTCTGGGTCTGTACAATTACAGTGATACCAAATACATATATTTTTTTTTTTTAGGTTTTACTACTTTTTTGCAATAGAACCCCTTTTTAAAAAAAGAAAAATATGTTCTTACTTTGGCGCTTCCCAAGACCCATAACTTTTTACAGCGTTCACCGTAGGGGATAATTTATGTGATATTTATGTAGTCCGGGTTGTTACAGACGCGGCAATACTAAATATCTGGGAGAGATTTTTTTTTCCGCTATTTTTTTCATTGAAAAGCGTATTTTCAATAGAAAAAAAGTGTAATTTTTTTTAATGGAATTTTTTTTATTTAACCCCTTAAGGACTCAGCCCTATTTCACCTTAAGGACTTGGCCATTTTTTGCAAATCTGACCAGTGTCCCTTTAAGTGCTCATAACTTTAAAACGCTTTGACTTACCCAGGCCGTTCTGAGATTGTTTTTTCGTCACATATTGTACTTCATGACACTGCTAAAATTGGGTCAAAAAAGTTAATTTTTTTGCACAAAAAAATAAATTTTTTACCAATTTTTTTGAAAAATTAGCAAATTTCAAAGTTTCAGTTTCTCTACTTCTGTAATACATAGTAATACCCCCAAAAATTGTGATGGCTTTACATTCCCCATATGTCTACTTCATGTGTGTAGCATTTTTGGAATGATATTTTATTTTTTGGGAATGTTACAAGGCTTAGAAGTTTAGAAGCAAATTTTGACATTTTTCAGAAATCTTCAAAATCCCACTTTTTATGGACCAGTTCAGGTTTGCAGTCATATTGTGAGGCTTAGATAATAGAAACCTCCCAAAAATGACCCCATTCTAGAAACTACACCCCTCAAGGTATTCAAAACTGTTTTTTCAAACTTTATTAACCCTTTAGGTCTTCCACAAGAGTTAATGGCAGATGGAGAAACAATTTAGAAATTTCTATTTTTGGGAAAATTTTCCAATATAATCAATTTTTTCCAGGAGTAAAACAAGGGTTAACTGCCAAACAAAACTCAAAATGGGTTGCCCTGATTCTGTAGTTTGCAGAAACACCCCATATGTGGTCGTAAACTACTGTTTGGCCAAACGGCAGGACATAGAAGGAGGGGAACACCATATGGGTTTTGGAAGGCAGATTTTGCAGGACTGGTTTTGTTTATACCATGTCCCATTTGAAGCCCCCTGTTGCACCCCTAGAATAGAAATTTCAAAAAAGTGACTCCATCTAAGAAAGTACACCCCTCAAGGTATTCAAAACTGGGTTTACAAACTTTGTTAACCCTTTAGGTGTTCCACAAGAGTTAATGGCAAATGGAGAAACAATTTAGAAATTTCTATTTTTTGGAAAATTTTCCAATATAATCAATTTTTTCCAGGAGTAAAACAAGGGTTAACTGCCAAACAAAACTCAAAATGGGTTGCCCTGATTCTGTAGTTTGCAGAGACACCCCATATGTGGTCGTAAACTACTGTTTGGCCAAACGGCAGGACATGGAAGGAGGGGAACGTCATATGGTTTTTGGAAGGCAGATTTTGCTGGACTGGTTTATTTACACCATGTACCCTTTCAAGCCCCCTGATCCACCCCTAGAGTAGAAACTCCATAAAAGTGACCCCATCTAGGAAACTACAGGATAAGGTGGTTGTTGTTTTGGGACTATTTTAGGGGTAAATATGATTTTTGGTTGCTCTATATTACTCTTTTTTGAGGCAATGTAACAAAAAAATTAAATTCTAAAAATGTTTCTACATTCGCTATTTAGTTTTGTGGAACACCTAAAGGGTTAACATAGTTTGTAAAGTAACTTTTGAATACCTTGAGGGGTGTAGTTTCTTAGATGGGGTCACTTTTTTTGGAGTTTCTAGTCTAGGCTACATCAGGGGGGCTTCTAATGGGACATGGTGTCAAAAAAAAAACTGTCCATCAAAATCTGCCTTCCAGAAACCGTATGGAGTTCCCTTCCTTCTATGCCCTGCCGTGCGGCTATATAGCCATTTACGACCACATATGGGGTGTTTCTGCAAACTACAGAATCAGGGCCATAAATATTGAGTTTTGTTTGGCTGTTAACCCTTGCTTTATTACCGGCAAAAGGGATTCAAATTGAAATTTTGCCCAAAAATTGGTGTTTTGGCACCGTTTTTGTTTTATATTTTTAACGCCGTTCATTCGAGGCGTTTGGTCAAATGTTATTTTTATAGCGACGACTTTTACGCACGCGACGATGCCCAATATGTATGGCTCTCAGACTTTGGAGACACTAAGCAGGCATCCTAAAAACTGCGGCCCTCCAGATGTTGTAAAACTACAATTCCCACCATGCCCTGCTGATGGCTGTAGGTTGTCTGGGCATGCTGGGAGTTATAGTTTTACAACATCTGGAGGGCCGCAGTTTGAGGATGCCTGCTCTAAAACTAATATTTTTTTGGGGAAAAAAAATTGTTTCTGTGTCTCCAAAGTCTAAGAGCCATAGTGTTTTATGTTCTCTAGTGGACTGTTGGGGATTATAAAAATGTAGTACTCCATGGAAGTGTGATACTCCCTGAAGCAATCGATAACGCAGAGGCCCGGATGATCGGGGCAAGTGTCACATTGAGTGGTGGTGTCCTTCCGTATCCCCCTCTTGTGACACACTCTGCATCTTTTTTGGGTTCGTCCCTTCTTTCCAGTATGGGGGACCACACCTGGAAAGTGTTGGCCAGGGACGATCCGGGCGCCTCCAGTTCCCGAGGTACTCCGGCCTGCTCTTTCCCGGTCCGAAAAGATCAGGTCTTTGAGGACTGCCTCATAGAATTGGAGGAATGTCCCTGTGCTGCCAGCGCTTCGGGATAGTACAAAAGAGTTGTACATGGCAACCTGCACCATGTAGACCGTAACTTTTTTGTACCATGCCCGGGTTTTGCGCATGGCATTATATGGCGTGAGGACTTGGTCAGAGAGATCAACTCCTCCCATATACCGATTGTAGTCGACGATACAATCGGGCTTGAGGACCGTTGCCGTGGTACCTCGCACAGAGACTGGGGTGGTGCTGTTACCGTGGATTGTGGACAGCATAAGGACATCCCTCTTGTCCTTATACCTGACCAGCAGCAGGTTTCCACTGGTAAGTGCACGGGTCTCACCCCTGGGGATAGGTACCTGGAGGGGGTGGGCAGGGAGGCCGCGCTGATATTTCCGCACGGTCCCACAAGCGAACGTGGATCTGGCGGCAAGGGACCTGAACAAGGGAATGCTGGTATAAAAGTTATCCACGTACAAGTGGTAACCCTTATCCAGCAGTGGGTGCATAAGGTCCCACACGAGTTTCCCGCTAACACCCAGAGTGGGGGGACATTCTGGGGGTTGAATACGGGAATCTCGCCCCTCGTACACACGAAATTTGTAAGTGTACCCTGAGGTACTCTCACAAATTTTGTATAGCTTCACGCCATACCTCGCCCGCTTTGTGGGAATGTATTGGCGGAAACTGAGTCTCCCCTTGAACGCAACGAGAGACTCATCAACCGCGACCTCCCTTCCAGGTACGTAGGCCTGCTGAAATGTGGCCCCAAAGTGATCGATGACCGGCCGTATCTTATACAGCCGGTCATAGGCAGGATCACCTCGGGGTGGACATGCTGCATTATCGGAATAATGCAGACATTTCCGGATGGCCTCAAACCGGGGACGTGTCATGACCATACTGTACAGTGGGGTCTGGTATAGGACGTCCCCACTCCAGTATTGCCTGACACTGGGTTTTTGGACTAGACCCATATGCAGCACGAGGCCCCAAAATGTCCTCATTTCGGCTGCACTGACCGGCGTCCAGCCACCGGGTCTAGCCAAAAATGAGCCTGGGTTTTGAGCAACGAACTGTTGGGCGTACAGATTCGTCTGCTCCACCATCAAATTCACCAGTGGGTTACTGAAAAAAAAACTAAAAAAGTATATTTCAGTAAACCCCACTGTGGGAATCTGGATTCCAGGATTGCCAGCGAAATCCGGAATCTCAGGCTCAAAGTCCACTGGGGGACACCAGCTAAGTTCATCGGCAGGGTGCTCCGGTGAACTTATTTGGTGGGCCGGGAAACCAGTACGAACCCCAGGGCGGCTCGTACTAGGGTGGGCCACAGGATCCCTAGCATGTGTGGCCCCTGGCTCCGCCTGGCGGCGTCTCCGCCGCCTTGGTGGCTCATCGTCATCCGATGATGATGAGGAGGATGCAGATGACAAAAGGAACGTGGGGTCATCCTCATCCTCACTGGGGCTCTCGGAGTCGGAGGCAATCT
This sequence comes from Bufo gargarizans, assembly GCF_014858855.1. Lineage (NCBI taxonomy): Eukaryota > Metazoa > Chordata > Amphibia > Anura > Bufonidae > Bufo > Bufo gargarizans. The sequence goes on along the minus strand of NC_058080.1, from coordinate 389,151,553 downwards.
GGGCGTATGCCTCCTCGGCCGAGAACACCCGGCGGGCCATGGGTGTGTGTGTGTGCGTGTAGGTGTGCGTGTGTGGAAACCTTTATTATATGTGCGTGTGTGTGGGGGCAACGGGTGTTCGCGTACTAAAAAAAGGAAAATAAAGGGGCAAGTGTTAGAAAAAAAAAAAAAAAAGTTCAAAGTTGCTGATCAGCGGTGGGGCGGGCGATGCGCTAACAGTGGACGGATGCTAAAGTGCCGACCAGTCAGCGAACGCAGAAAAATAAAAAAAAAGTGGTGGTAGGGGGGGGGGGGGGGGGGGGCTGGGGGAGGGCTGGTGGGGGGGAAGGGGGGGGGCTGGTGGTGGTGGGGGGCTGGTAGGGGGGGGCAAGTGGCAGGGGGGGCTCTGGGGTCTGATAGATGGATCAAAAAAGTTTTGTGTAAAAGTTCTTTTTTTTTTTTTTTCCTAACTAACTTTTCCCTTCTTTCCCTTCCTAATGGTGCCTCTCCCTCACTGACCCTAACCTACCTGAGTGGCGATGGGTGCAGGAGGGTGATGGATGCCGATTAGGGGGACACAGGAGCTGGTGCTGGACGATGCTGCACGGTCAGGGTGCTGGACAGGAAGAGGAGGGGAGAGAGGAGCGCAGGAAGTTTGAATCTCGCGCCTCTCTCCCCTGCACCAATCAGCACCCTGGACAGCAGTGTTCAGCACCAGGGCCAGCACCGCCTCCTCAAATCCTCGGACTGCGATTGGTGGTGTAAAATTACGCCACCGATCGCAGTCTTTTTCCGGTTCATCGGGTCACAGCACACCCGAATGGACCGGAAACGCAGAAAACCGCAGGTCTGAATGGACCTGCGGTTTTCTGCGATCGTCTATACGGGGGGGTCAAATGACCCCCCCCCTGCGTTGTTACGGTATGCCGGCTGAATGATTTCAGCCGGCATCCCGTTCCGATTAACCCCCGCGGTGCCGGAATCACGAATTAAAGCCATGACGTACCGGTACGTCATGGGTTCTTAAGGATTCGGGAAACATGCCATACCGATACGTCATGGGTCCCTAAGGGGTTAATGTGTTTTTTTTTTTTACCACTTAATAGTACCACAAGGGGACTATAACTTTAAAATGCAATGCACTATCCCTATAATGTATTGCATTTTAATAGCAATGCTATTTTAATATTGACCAGCAGGCTGTGCCAGAGAGGCGCAGCCTGCTGGAAATTACTACAGCCGGGACCAGGGCCTACATCGGAAGCAAGGTAGCCTTCAAACACATCGGCACCCCGCGATAGCATTTGCGGGGTGCCGATGGGAGACAGAGGGAGTCCGCTCCCTCTGTCACCCCTTCACATGCGGCGGTCGCCTTTGCCTGCGGCATATTAGAGCAGGGCCGCGGCTCTCATGCCCAGCCTAAGGCCCCTTAGTGATCGCCATAAAAACACATATCTGTGGTCACTAAGGGGTTAACTAAGGAGTTCAGGACATACATTTGTACTTCTGCACACACCGTTGTGAGACTTATCAAACTGGGGTAAAGTAGAACTGGCTTAGGGCTCTTTCACACCTGAGTTCTTTTCTTCCGGCATAGAGTTCCGTCGTCGGGGCTCTATGCCGGAAGAATTCTGATCAGTTTTATCCTAATGCATTCTGAATGGAGAGAAATCCGTTCAGGATGCATCAGGATGTCTTCAGTTCCGGAACGGAACGTTTTTTGGCCGGAGAAAATACAGCAGCATGCTGCGCTTTTTGCTCTGGCCAAAAATCCTGAAGACTTGCTGCAAGGCCGGATCCGGAATGAATGCCCATTGAAAGGCATTGATCCGGATCCGGCCTTAAGCTAAACGTTGTTTCGGCGCATTGCCGGATCCGACGTTTAGCTTTTTCTGAATGGTTACCATAGCTGCTGGGACGCCAAAGTCCTGGCAGCCATGGTAACCAAAGTCCTGGCAGCCATTGTAAAGGGGAGCGGGGGAGCGGTATACTTGCCGTCCGTGCGGCTCCCGGGGCGCTCCAGAGTGACGTCAGAGCGCCCTAAGCGCATGGATCACGTGATCGCATGGCACGTCATCCATGCGCATGGGGCGCTCTGACGTCACTCTGGAGCGCCCCGGGAGCCGCACGGACTGTAAGTATACTGCTCCCCCGCTCCTACTATGGCAACCAGGACTTTAATAGCGTCCTGGGTGCCATAGTAACACTGAAAGCATTTTGAAGACGGATCCGTCTTCAAATGCTTTCAGTTCACTTGCGTTTTTCTGGATCCGGCGTGTAATTCCGGCAAATGGAGTACACGCCGGATCCGGACAACGCAAGTGTGAAAGAGGCCTAATAGTTGACCATAGCAGCCAATCAGATTTCACCAGTTTGATAAATTTCCCCCAAATGCTCAAAGTGTACCTAAACTTTAGAAAAACTTTATTAAGAACTATTCAAAATGACAGGTAATTTTTTTTTTTTTATTTACTTAAATTTTTGTGTGTGTTTTCCATGTGAAATAGACACCCGGACTTCAGTTGTCTATCACATGTTTTTAATCCGTACCCACTACAGATTCCACCAGAGCCGCAGTGAGCGCACATCTCTGCTCCTACCTGTACCAGCTGTGCTCGGCTAAAGCCTGGCATAGATGTGCTGTCCCAGGCTGGAGCGGGCACAGGCAGGAGTAGCAATGTACTATGCAGCGCTCCTGCTGTGCCTGCTCCGCTAAATCATGGCAAAACAAATCATGCTAGGGTGAAATCTGCTGTGGACATCTACGGTAATTCTGCAATAAGTTGAGGATTTGAAAATTCTGTTATGGTATGTTCACACGGCTGGGTTAAAAAATTTAGGCACAGAATCTGCATCCAAATTCCTAGCATTTTCTAATGCAGATTTCTGTTTGAAGCATGTTTTGGTGTAGATTTTGATGTGGTTTTTGACATTTTATTGATTTCAATGGGAATTTCTATGCGGAATCCCCCCAATCTCTCCAGGGTGCCCACGCTCCCCAGCTCTTGGAGGGCCAGCATACGGACACTTTAATCTTCTCCAGCCTATAGTACTTAAGACATCTTCCTGTAGGTAATTCTAGTTTACTGGTTCCTGCAAAGATTTTCTTTTCCATTTGCCTGCCTCTGTACAATTTGTAGAAATAATCAGTCTGGGAGAAGGTGGTGCTCGTATCCTGGGTTGAAAGCCCATGCATCCAAGTATTAGTGGATCAGCACTCACTTTTTGATGCAAATAAATCTTCACTTTATTGCTATAAGAAGAATACAAGGGATGTGACGTGTTTTGGCTTGTTTCATAAAGGCTCTTTAGCCAAAATGTGTCATTTGCTTTTATTCTGTTTATGGAAATAAAGTGAAGATTTGTTAGCATCAAAAAGTGAGTGCTGATCCACTTTATCTATTCTGCCTTTGTACAGATCCCTCCCTATTTCCTGACTCTGACCCTCCACTGCCTGTCCCTATCTGTAAAGAAAATAAAAGTGGGAGTCAGTCAGCACATCCCAGTGCACAGGAGCACATCGACATGGCTGAAAGCACAAAAGCAAAAAAAACAAACGCAACAGCACTCTGCAAACATAAATAACAAGATAAATACAATCGTGCCATACTCGCTATAGAAAATGTAAAATGCTAATGCTGCGTTATAAATGTGACATTCTTGGCAAATACATTTTGTACAAAATTTTTTGTGCCCGTCTGCCGGAGATCTCTTTAAGGCGGGAACCTAACACTAAGGCTCCATTCACACGTCCTCAGCGTGTTTTGCGGACCGCACATTGCCGGTACTAATAGAATATGCCTGTTCTTGTCCGCAATTGCGGACAAGAATAGGACATGTTCTATTTTTTTGCGGAGCGGAAGTGCGGACCTGGAAGTGCGCCCCATAGAAACGACGATGTGCTGCCCCATAGAAATGAATGGGTCCACAATTCCGTTTCGCAAAATGCAGAACGAAATTGTGGAGGTGTGAATGGAGCCTAATACCACATTCACTGGTGCCATATTGGCCTCCATTAAATTCGGAAAATGCAGGTTCCACATACATGCTGAACCCACACTATAATGTATCTCTTTGGAACCTGCATTCCCTGAATTTAATGGATGCCGGTATGGCACCAGTGAATGTGGTATTTAGTGTTCGGTTCCCGTCTTAAAGAACTCGCCTTAACGCCAGTAGATGTATTTGCCAAGAATCTCACATTTATATCGCAGCATTAGCATTTTACATTTTCTATAGTATGGCACTGTTGTATTGACCTTGTTATTTGTGTTTGCAGAGTGTTGTTGCATTGTTTGTTTGTTTTTTGCTTCTGTCCTGATCTGTACCTGATTACTGTATTGACCCTGTGCTGCCATCCCTGACCTTGGACATGTTTCACGGATTCACTCATACTCTGCCTGTCCGGACTTCAGCCTGTCCCAGACTATGGTTTTGAGTGATTCCTCGGAACTCTGCATCAATTTCTCTATTACCTGTAGGTCAGCTGTCAACCACACAGGGACTACTCTAAAAGGTCGTGGCTTGGTGGCTCCCTTGCAGTGAATTCCAGAAAACCAGGGGAACTGCCAGGGTAATGCCCTTAGGATTAGCCCACGGTCAAAGTCCGTAACACATGCCTTTAAGATGCCTTCACACACAGCAGACTTTGTTGCAGAAACTTCTGCAACTATAAATCAGTGCTGTTTATTGGAACGGGCTTGTTTGGTGTCAAGCATGCACAGTTATGTTCAAAATAATAGCAGTCAGACATCACTAACCTCATCAATCACTGTTTTTGGTAGAAATTATATTTCTACATGGCAAATAATTTGCTAGCAGGTGTAGTAGAGTAATAGAAACCCAACAGTCATGACATGCATGCTGCTTATTCTTTGTAATTCAATCACTTATTGAAAGGGGCATGTTCAAAATAATAGCAGTGTGGAGTTCAATGAGTGAGGTCATTCATTCTTTGAAAAACAGGTGGCAATTATTGCCCTTATTTAAAGGGGTTGTCCAGGTTCAGAGTTGAACCTGGACATCCCTCCATTTTCATCCAGGCAGCCCCCCTGGCATGAGCATCGGAGCAGTTCATGCTCCGATGCTCTACTTTGCCCTGCGCTAAATTGCACAGGGCAAAGGCATTTTTCAGAGTTCCGGTGACGTACCGGGGCTCTCTATGGGGCTGACAGGAACCCCGGTGACGTCACAGGCACTGATGGGCGGGATTTGGCTCTGCCCTAGCCAGTAAAACGGCTAGGGCAGTGCTAAAGCCCACCCCTGAGAGCCGGTGACGTCACCGAACACACTGCTGGGCGGAAGTTACTGCCCGGCAGTGTGTTATTGAAAACAAAAGAGCCCGTTCCCTGCGCGATCTAGCGCAGGGCACTGGAGTGCATCGGAGCATGAGATGCTCCGATGCTAGGCTCAGGGGGGCTGCCGGGGTGAAAATAACGGTATGTCCGGGTTCAGCTCTGAACCCGGACAACCCCTTTAAGGAAGGAAGGCAGCAAATGTTGTACATGCTGGTTACAGTGCATTTCTCTCTGAAATTCTGAGGAAAATGGGTCGTTCCAGACATTGTTCAGAAGAACAGAATACCTTGATTAAAAAGTTGATTGGAGAGGGGAAAACATATGAAGAAGTGCAGAAAATGATAGGCTGCTCAGCTAAAATGATCGCAAATGCTTTGAAATGGCAACCAAAGCCTGAAAGACGTGGAAGAAAGCGAAAAACCACCGTTCAAATGGATAGAAGAATAGCCAAAATGGCAAGGACTCAGCCAACAATCAGCTGCAGGAAGATCAAAGAAGGTCTAAAGTTACCTGTGAGTACTGTTACAATTAGAAGACACCTATGTGAAGCCAAGCTATCTGCAAGAAGCCCCCGTAATGTCTCACTGTTGAAAAAAAGACGTGCAGAAGAGGTTACAATTTACCAAAGAGCACATTGACTGGCCTAAAGAGACATTTTGTGGACTGATGAAAGTAAAATTGTTCTTTTTGGGTCTAGTGGCCGGAGACAGTTTGTCAGACGACCCCCAAAGTGAATTCAAGCCAACAGTACACTGTGAAGACAGTGAAGCATGGTGGCGCAAGCATCATGATATGGGGATGTTTCTCATACTACGGTGTTGGGCCTATTTATCGCATATCGGGGATTATGGATCAGTTTGAATACTTGAAGAGGTCATGCTGCCTTATGCTGAAGAGGAAATGCCCTTGAAATGGGTGTTCCAACAAGACAACGGCCCCAAACACACAATTAAATGTGCAACATCTTGGTTCCAGACCAACAAGATTGACGTTATGGAGTGGCCAGCCCAATCCCGGATCTTAATCCATTAGAAAACTTGTGGGGTGACATAAAAAATGCAGTTTCTGAGGCAAAACCAAGAAATAGAGAAGAACTATGGAATGTAGTCCAATCATCCTGGGCTGGAATACCTGTTCACAGGGGCTAGAAGTTGGTTGACTCCATGCAACACAGATGTACAGCAGTTCTCAGAAACAGTGGTTATACAACTAAATATTAGTTAAGTGGTTCAAAGCAAAATCTTCAAACCATTTCAGTTTATATAGTGCATGTTTGAGTTCTTAAAGAAGAATACAAACTGCTATTTTTTAACAGTAATATTCACTTTTCTTCAATTATTTTAGTGGAACAACACAAATTTGTTTTTTTTTTTGTTTTTTTTCATGTTTTGATTTGGAATAGAATGTGTAGTGTTCCCAATGCATTCATGCATATGGAAATAAAAGCTATTAGAAGAGCTTTATTCACTTTTTTTAAACGCACTGCTATTATTTTGAACACAACTGTATCATTTAGATAAATGGAGCTGATTTCCTGAAGATCTTCAGCGGATCTCCCAGAATTCCACAACAGCAAAATCCCCACAAAATGGTTGCATTTCAAAGGGCGATATCCACTGAAGAAATCCGCAACATAAGTTGTCGTGCTGCAGATTTAAAATCCGCACAGTGTCGTTTATACAGGGAGTGCAGAATTATTAGGCAAATGAGTATTTTGACCACATCATCCTCTTTATGCATGTTGTCTTACTCCAAGCTGTAATAGGCTCGAAAGCCTACTACCAATTAAGCATATTAGGTGATGTGCATCTCTGTAATGAGAAGGGGTGTGGTCTAATGACATCAACACCCTATATCAGGTGTGCATAATTATTAGGCAACTTCCTTTCCTTTGGCAAAATGGGTCAAAAGAAGGACTTGACAGGCTCAGAAAAGTCAAAAATAGTGAGATATCTTGCAGAGGGATGCAGCACTCTTAAAATTGCAAAGCTTCTGAAGCGTGATCATCGAACAATCAAGCATTTCATTCAAAATAGTCAACAGGGTCGCAAGAAGCGCGTGGAAAAACCAAGGCGCAAAATAACTGCCCATGAACTGAGAAAAGTCAAGCGTGCAGCTGCCAAGATGCCAATTGCCACCAGTTTGGCCATATTTCAGAGCTGCAACATCACTGGAGTGCCCAAAAGCACAAGGTGTGCCATACTCAGAGACATGGCCAAGGTAAGAAAGGCTGAAAGACGACCACCACTGAACAAGACACACAAGCTGAAACGTCAAGACTGGGCCAAGAAATATCTCAAGACTGATTTTTCTAAGGTTTTATGGACTGATGAAATGAGAGTGAGTCTTGATGGGCCAGATGGATGGGCCCGTGGCTGGATTGGTAAAGGGCAGAGAGCTCCAGTACTCCACGCCAGCAAGGTGGAGGTGGAGTACTGGTTTGGGCTGGTATCATCAAAGATGAGCTTGTGGGGCCTTTTCAGGTTGAGGATGGAGTCAAGCTCAACTCCCAGTCCTACTGCCAGTTTCTGGAAGACACCTTCTTCAAGCAGTGGTACAGGAAGAAGTCTGCATCCTTCAAGAAAAACATGATTTTCATGCAGGACAATGCTCCATCACACGCGTCCAAGTACTCCACAGCGTGGCTGGCAAGAAAGGGTATAAAAGAAGAAAATCTAATGACATGGCCTCCTTGTTCACCTGATCTGAACCCCATTGAGAACCTGTGGTCCATCATCAAATGTGAGATTTACAAGGAGGGAAAACAGTACACCTCTCTGAACAGTGTCTGGGAGGCTGTGGTTGCTGCTGCACGCAATGTTGATGGTGAACAGATCAAAACACTGACAGAATCCATGGATGGCAGGCTTTTGAGTGTCCTTGCAAAGAAAGGTGGCTATATTGGTCACTGATTTGTTTTTGTTTTGTTTTTGAATGTCAGAAATGTATATTTGTGAATGTTGAGATGTTATATTGGTTTCACTGGTAAAAATAATTAATTGAAATGGGTATATATTTGTTTTTTGTTAAGTTGCCTAATAATTATGTACAGTAATAGTCACCTGCACACACAGATATCCCCCTAAAATAGCTAAAACTAAAAACAAACTAAAAAACTACTTCCAAAAATATTCAGCTTTGATATTAATGAGTTTTTTGGGTTCATTGAGAACATGGTTGTTGTTGTTCAATAATAAAATGAATCCTCAAAAATACAACTTGCCTAATAATTCTGCACTCCCTGTATGTGGACTTTCTTGCAGAAAGTACAGCGTGTGGATGAGATTTGTGAAAACCTCATCCACTTTCCTACTACTTTAATCACTGCAGATTTTTCAACACTCAATTCTGTGGTTGAAAATCTGCAGATCTGCCACGTGTAGGCATACCTAAAGGGTCATACCTATATCAGACATTGATGGCATATCTCTAATATACTCTATCAATATCTCACCCCTGGACCTTCTCCCCCTCCTATCTCCAGAATGGGGCCCCCAAAGTGAAGGAGTGCATACAAGCAAGTGCTCTTGGCTATTTTCGTAAGTCCCGAATAGTGATTGGAGAGTACGCAGTGTATACACGGCCACCTCTCCATTCACCACTATACGGCTGCTGGTGCTTGGCTATTTTGGAACTCAAATAGTTATGAATGGAGGTTGGCCGCGCTTGCACTGTGCACTCTTTCACTTTGGGGGGGCCTATTCTGGAGACAGGAGCAGGGACCTATCTGACATTGATGGTATAAACCCTAGCCATATGACATCAACGTCTGAGAAGGGATTACCCCATTAAGGGTGGATTCGCATGCAACAGATTTTGTTTCAGAAATTTCTGCGACTGAAGAGCCATTTCATTCATCTGAATAGGGTTGTGAGGTAGAAGGGGGTTCAACACTGAGCTGCTTTTATTGCTTTCTGAGACAGTCAAAGGTTTTTCTGCAGCTGCCACTAGGGGGAGCTTGACGCATAAGAATTTATAGAACTATTCAGTTCTATTTTAGATGTACAGTATAACTTCATATATACTTAGCTGCCCCTGGTGGTGGCTGCAGGTACGGATGTAGCAGGGGTAACACTCATGCTTTACAGGTGAAACTCGAAAAATTAAAATATTGTGCAAAGTTCATTTATTTCAGTAATGCAAATTAAAAGGTGAAACTAACATATGTGATAGACTCATTACATGCAAAGTGAGATATTTCAAGCCTTTGTTATAATTTGGATGATTATGGCTTACAGCTCATGAAACCCCAAAGTCACAATCTCAGGTACCCTTTGCTCAGGGGGTATGATGGATTAATTAGCTGACTAGAGTGTGACACTTTGAGCCTAGAATATTGAACCTTTGCACAAAATTCTAATTTTAAGCTGCATTAATGCGAGTTTCACCTGTATGTGTATCCACAGTTTTACCAGTTTGCCTTCATTTGCACAACCGCATTTGAGATGACATAGATACACGTCTGATTTGCATTTTTTTTAGGGGTCAGACACTTTTCCCAATTCATTTTGTCACAGTGCAGAACATTGCTGCAAGGTCGCTGTCCATAGGGAATGCAATGAGCAGCGGGAAAATTTCTTCCAAATCACAGCAGCCAAGTATTGCCAGTGTGAGACGCGCTCTATGATGCTGTATGGCACCAGAGGCATGACCGTATTCTTCCCAAGGGCTTATACATCCGACCGTTGGATGTTTTGCAGTCCGCAAAATTTGGGTACCAGCCGTGTGCATTCCACATTTTGCGGAACGTCCAGCCCATAATTGAACAGTCCTATCCGTGTCCGCAATACGGACAATAATAGAACATTTTTTGGGGGCAACGGCCATACGGTCACGGAATGCACCCTTGAGTAATTTTAGTTTTTTTTGCAGCCCCATTAAAGTGAATAGTTCTGCATACGGGCCGCCCAAAAACCCGGAATGGAGATGGAAAACAAAATACCGTAGGTTTATGAGCTCTAACCCAGAAATTTGAACCATACTGAATGGAGTCGGGTTATTTACATACAGTGCACATGCCATATAAATGTGTTTTTTTTTATTTTATTTTTTTTATTACTTTTATTTCTTTTCTGAAATAATAAATTGATGGTAGGCCCTCTTTAATGACCAGCTAATTTATTTTTTATTTTTTTGTTTGCCTCTGCATTTATTTTCTTGTTGCCATTTCTGTAAGGCCAAGTTCACATCACCATTATTTTTCCATTCTTCTGGTCTGTCAGGAAAAAAATAAAAAAGAAGCAGATCCTGAGCATCAGTTATGCAGATTTGGCATCCGTTTGAGCCATATCCGTCTGAGATCCACTATTTTAGAAGGAAAAGAAGTCTTGCATGCAGGACTTTTTTATTCTGTCTAAAAAACAGATCTGAGATATGGCTCAAACGGATGCCAAATGTGCATAACTGACCTATTCATTCTCTATGGGGCAGGAATGGATGTGGACAGCACACAGTGTGCTGTCCGCATCCGCATTTCCGGAGCGCACCCCTGATCTCTGGGTCCGTGGCTCCGGAAAAAAATAGAACATGTCCTATTCTTGTCTGCAATTGCGAAAAGAATGGAGCAGCCAGTTGGGCATGTGCGCAGCCTCTCCATTCATTTCTATGGGAGTTCCCGAGATAGCTGAGCGCTGTACTCTCTATGCGCTATGGGGTCCCTGTTCTCGTGATCAGTGAGGATCCCAGGGGTAGGACCCTAACTAGTCTAATAGTTATCTCCTATGTCTTGTGGTTAGAGGATAACTTCACATAACGAGAACACACCGTTGTCCAGTTTCTCATATATATTTATCTATCTTATCTAATATTACTATTTACCTTTCTATCTATCTCCCATCTTATCCAAAATCAGAAAAACAAGGTAGCACTCCAAAGAACGGTGAATAGGGTGTTGGACCAGATTTATTCCTCAGCAACATATCAGCCCAGCACAATGAGGTATTTGTTGAGCCTTGACTAAGCCCTCATTGTGCTGGGCTGATACGTTGCTGGGGGATAATGTGGGTCCAACACCCTATTCACCGTTCTTTGGAGTGCTGCCTTGTTTTTCTGATTTTGGATCATACAGTGGACCACGATTGCACCCACTACACCTGTGACCATGCTGCTGCCTTTGTCTTGTTTAGTCATATCTATCTATTGTAATATCTATCTGCCTGTCTATCTATCATCTTTGATAATTCACCAACCATGCTTTTACCTGTTGTTTTCTTTTGCTAACATGATGCACAGTGTATACCAAGGTAGGTAAAGATGTGTTTGCTTTTAGGTCACAGTTGGATTAGATTTAACTGCATTAACTGCCAAATCTTATTAATGACGGCTCCCATTAGCCACGTCACCACATTTGCTTTCTACCTCTTGTTTCCACTTGAGCCTTGCTATTATTGTGGACATGAGAGCCAGTAATTTGGGCATGAACTCACACGAGAAGGAATGAAGAAAAGAATGGTAATGTCTCGTCTGTTTCTCAATATTGATGGTGCTCCTTATGTTTTGGTCTCCTGAATGGATTTCTTTTACGAATGTGTGCAGACCTGGTGTTAACCATTCTTACTTGCATTACATATGCATTTATTCTGACTTTTATTTATGTATTTCATACTAGTAAATTGTGTAACCTGTTACACTATTCCCGAATTTGTGGAGGTCTCGGTGATCAGACCCCAATGACAATATATTTTATGACATGTTTATTTAACATGTCATAAAGGTTGGTGGTAGGAACCAATTTAATGAATGCTTGTGGGATGAGTAGCTGAAGTCTATATGGAATTTATGACAGAGTTAGGTGAACATACACAGATTTATTAATCTGCACATTGCAGTATCCTCCAGCAGTAGTCCATATTTTGCCTTTCGGGTGCATGGTGTCCATCTCGGGCTTGCACTCCTGTAACAGAACAGAAATATGCAATGTCCGATGCAGATGTGCACAGTGCCTTATGAAATTGTCCCAGGGTAACAAGGCTCAGCAATTGGATTCAGCTAAAAATAATTTGAGCAAATTTCTTGAAATTCGTTTGGCTCCGATTCAAACTAGTAGGTTGTAAGATTGGATTCAGCTACAAATAATCTGATCCAAATTTAAAAGTGCTTAGATTGCCCTGAAAAGTCATGTATAGACACTTTAAGCTCCTACGACTTTATCTAAGCCCCTCAAGGTCTTTAACGCGAGGACAGCATTAGTAATGTCAAAGTGACAATGACATATATGGCTATTGGTAAATGGATGGTAGCTGGTGGATAATTATTTCTTTTTGGAGACCAATGTCTGCCGGTGTTCACACACATGGTCTCAGAAGAAGCATTAGCTTGTTTTTAACAAGTGGTTCAAAAATTGTCCCTTTTTGTGCAGTACCAGCAGATCTGGTGTTATGTTAGATATATTATAGATTATATACTGTATCCACCAATTCCAGCACAATTACATGTGGCTGTGTATGGGTAAAAGTAGTGGCAGCAGAGGTAGTAATAGCGGCAGCACTACAGTACAGAACATGATGGACACGATAGATGATGTGCGGTTGTGTAGTAGAAGCAGGGGCAGTAGTAACTGCAGTGGCAGCAGTACAATATGGAACATGGTAGACAGCAGCAGTGGAATCATTACGCTGTGATAAATGGCCAATTGCCTCTGTGAGCAATGGCAGCTAATTAATTGGTATCAAGTGGAGTTGTGTGCAAATCCTCACAGATCAATGCCTGATTCATTTTCACAAATGTAATGTTTTCCACACTTGTAGAACATATTTCTGTCTGGTAAATCCAATATTTCAGGTCAGGTACACTAGTCTGTGAGCAACTGAGATTGTTTTTTTTTTTTTTTCAAAGAAACGTTGCAGTATCTTTATTTTTTATTTATTTTAATTTAGAATAGTCCTGTGCAACTATGATGCAGAAAAATATATCAACCAGTACACTGTTGGCACCAGGATTAATGTACTTTAAGATTTGTGTCTTTGATTGTGATTTTTTTTGGGCTGGCAGATGGCAAATGCACATTAAGACAAGATGAGTACTGTAGCTTTAAATGTTGATGTGCAGTACAGAGTCTCACGGAATGACTGTAGCCCAATGACACCAACTAGTATACTGCTATACATTGACTCTAACCTCTCTGTTGTTTAAAGGGGTTATTCAGTATCTACAACAGCCCCCCCATGTGCAGGGCCCCTCCGTGGGAATATACTTACCCCGCTACCTGCTGGTCCCCGCACCGCCGCTGCTTCTCCCTGTACAGGGATGAAAACATCCGGTGGGGGTCGCAGAACAGACGTCTATTGAAATATTGGGTCCGCATCCAATCCGCAAAAAATCGGGATCGTATGCGGACCAAACGCATTACATCATCATATGGGCAGTCCACAATTGTTTATAGGCATAGTAATCTTAGTGTATGTAAACTTTTGACATTGCAGAAAGTAATAAAAATGCCTTAAAACATTCTCTCTATCTCTTTAATTAATCTGGCATTTGGAAAATAATAATGGTAATCCTAATTGACCAAATGGTATCCCTGTAATCATACTGTTAGAACACAAGTTATTGTGTTGTGTTATTTATGCTGAAAAATTAAAACTCGGTGGCAGTATTGCTGTTTTTTCCCATTCACCTGAGAAAGAGAGTTAAAAGGATCTTCTGACTTTTTACTTGAGAGGTCATCAGTATCTGATCAGTGGGGGTCCAACACCCAGAACCCCCGCCAATCAGCTGTTTGAGAAGGCAGCAGCACTGCCTTTTCCATGTTTGCAACCACATAGCCATACAGGGTATAGCGGTTGTGCTTGGTAATGAGCTCAGCCCCATTCACTTTAATGGAGCTGAGCTGCACCTAGGCCATATGACCAAAGAAACGTGTCATCACTGACCTCGGAAAAGCCGAGAGAAGGGTGTGGTGCTACTGCGAGCACCTCTGCCTTCTTGAACAGCTGATTGGTGGGAGTCCGGGGTGTCGGACCCGAACTGATCAGATACTGATGACCGATCGTTAGGATAGGTCATCAGTAGAAAAAAGGTCAAAGTCCCTTTAATAATAGTTAGTAAGTGTGTGTACCACAAAATGGCACCAATAAAAACCGCAACTTGTCCTGCAAAAAACAAGCACTCATACGGCTACACAGACGAAAAATAGGGCAACAATGGAAAGAATTGCTTGTTCACTAAAGCCCAAAATTCGTAGAGGGAGAAGGGTTTAAAAAGCATAGAGTAAGGCTGGGGTACACCTAGTGAGTTTGATTTATTTTAGTGACAGCTTCAGTGCACAAGATAGCATACAAGTCAACTTACAGCTTTAGACTACAGCTGTCACTCGATGGTTAAAATCAATTAAAAGTGCGATGGACGTTCATCCCCAGCCCACAGATGCAGTTACATATACTGACATGTAGGTAGTGGTACGATGATGATGATGATGATGATGTCGCAGGTCGATATGTGTTTTATTTCATGTATTAGTTCTCTGACGGTGGACGGATTGTTAAATGGTCACACACAGGGTACTGTAAGCCTGCTCCAGGTTATGTCTGACCATCATTAAAAGCGAGAATCTGCAATATTGGCGTAGGGGCTCAGCAGTTCACTTTACATTCTAGGTGCAGCTTTGTGTAATTGCTACAATGCCCAATCTGTACATTGTGCACGCAGAAAGTTAGAATATGTACTGTATTTGATGTGATTTAAAGGGGTTTTCCAGGCTCCTTATATAAGTCATACTATCCAATCAGTGACGGCCCGACACCCTGCACCCCCATCAATCTGCTTTTCCCTGCAGCCTCTGGTGCTGGAACTAGCATTTTGAATGGAGCAGACAGCAAATCTCTGTTCTAGTAGCAGTACCAGATTACTGCAGCTCAGCTACCATTAAAGTGAAAGGGAGATGATATGCAGTAATCTGGCATGGCCACTACACCTTGAATGGAGCTCAGCTTCTTGCTCCATTCACAGTGCTAGTTCCAGCTTCAAACGCTGCAGGGAACAGCTGATCGGCGGGGGTGCCGGGTGTGGGACCCTCAATGATCCTGAGAATAGGTCATCAATATGAGCAGCAGTGTCTGTTACATGTGTTGTAAGAGCTTTCTCTATGCTGTCTACAATCTGCTTTGCTTCTTTGTTAGGAAAAGCATGCACCATGCAAGCAGGTTTTAGTACTCGGTCTGGATGGAGCCGGGAAGACAAGCATCTTGAACTCTATTGCCGCCAATAAAGGAAAACTTATTACAACACCCACAGAAGGAGTAAATGCGATGTGTGTCAGCAACGGCAATTCCAAAATGGACTATTTGGAAAGTAAGTTTTAAGATTTAGTTGATTCTGTAGCCAAAGCTACAGTATGCTCCCTTTCAGCTTGGGCAACTATTCAGTTTCCTGCTAAGGCTACTTTCATACTAGCGGCAGGATGGATCCGACAGGCTGTTCACCCTGTCTGATCCGTCCTGCAGCTATTTCGCCGTGCCGCCGCTCCGTCCCCATTGACTATAATTGGGACGGGGGCGGAGCTCCGGCGCAGCACGGCAGTGCACGGCGAAAGGCCGCCGTACTAAAAGTACTGCATCTCCAACTTCTTAGTTAGGTGGCCTCTCGCCGTGCACTGCCGTGTTGCGCCGGAGCTCCGCCCCAGTCACAATTATAGTCAATGGGGACGGAGTGGCGGCACGGCGAAATAGCGGCAGGACGGATCACCCTATCGGATACGTCCTGCCGCTAGTTTGAAAGTAGCCTAAGACAGAGTGGCTACACACTAAGGGCTCATTCAGATGGCTGTATGTTTTTTGCGGTCTGCAAAATTGCGGCTCTCTTTTCTTGCGGTTAGTTCAGCATGTCGGCAAAAAAACAGATGGCATTCCACATTTTTGCTGACCCATAGACTTCCATAGGTCCACATCCCGATTTTCACTCATCAGTATAGGGCGTGTTTTTATTTGCTTTGCGGGGCCGTGGAAGTGAATGGGTCCACATCTAATCCAAAAAATGGCGGATCAGATGCAGAAGGCAACATACGGCCGTCTGAATGAGTCCTAGCAGAGAGGGCTTTTTTAATAGTTAAATAAATTCCTCTTAACAGCCCTTAAATTCATAATGACCTCAATAGCTAACTATATACAGTATTCCCTACATAGGGATTATACAGTTCCCACTCCTTCCTTTGACGTCAGTCTAACTAAATCATTAGGCTTATATTTGCTCTATAGATCCGTTATATCGGCTAGCACCTTGGTGCATTTATTTCCCGTTGTTTAATGGCGCCAACATATTCCACCATATTTGTCAGCACTCGCAAGAGTCGTGTCCCCAGTGACGCTCACAGTGTAAGGCTACTTTCACATTAGCGTTTTTCTTTTCCGGCATAGAGTTCAGTCACAGGGGCTCTGTACCGGAAAATAACTGATCAGGCATATCCCCATGCATTCTGAATGGAGAGCAATCCGTTTAGGATGCATCAAGATGTCTTCAGTTCAGTCATTTTGACTGATCAGGCAAAAGAGAAAACCGTAGCATGCTACGGTTTTATCTCCGGCGAAAAAAACTGAAGACTTGCCTGAATGCCGGATCCGGCATTTTTTTCCATAGGAATGTATTAGTGCCGGATCCGGCATTCAAAATACCGGAATGCCGGATCTGTCCTTCCGGTCTGCGCATGTGCAGACCTTTAATAATGAGAAGAAAAAAAAACGGATCCGTTTTGCCTGATGACACCGGAAAAACGGATCTGGTATTGCAATGCATTTTTCTGACTGATCAGGATCCTGATCAGTCTGAAAAATGCCTGGTCAGTCAGAAAAAATGACATCTGTTTGCATACAGTTTGCCTGATCAGGCAGTCAGTTCAGGCAACAGAACTGCTTGCCGGAATCAAGCAACGCAAGTGTGAAAGTACCCTAATATTTCTGTCTCTGGTGGACACATGTTACAGTTTTTCTGATGGAAGCGCAGGATACATAGGCTGACTTTGTATGAGAATTAGGCCCCATGCACACGGCCGTTGTTCACGGCCGTGTGCGGGCCGTGGAACCGCGGCCTGGATCCCTTCCTGTGAGCTGGAGCGCACGGCGTCACTGGTTGCTATGACGCCGTGCGCTCCCTGCTGCCGCCGCAATACAGTACTACACTGGTATGATCTATACCAGTGTATTACTGTACTGTGCCGGCAGCAGGGGGCGCACGGCGTCATAGCAACCAGTGACGCCGTGCGCTCCAGCTCACAGGAAGGGATCCAGGCCGCGGTTCCACGGCCCGCACACGGCCGTGTGCATGGGGCCTTATTGGGGCGGTCTTCATTAACATTTGCACTCCAAGCCAAGGGATTTTCTTTTTCATGTACAGTTGGGGGAAGTGAGCAGCTTCGTCCTTACTGGAAAATGTACCTCGCTAGAGCCTTTGCTGTTATTTTTGTGGTGGATTCTGCTGATCATGGTCGTCTTCCACTCGCCAAAAGACATCTTCATCAATTAATCCAGCAAGACTCTGTACTTCCTCTTCTGGTACTTGCTAATAAACAGGTATTGATTGATGGTGCATGCTGTTATAAATGTGCCTGTTTATTTTAAATATTTGATATAACTAGCTCATAGTTTGGAGAATTATAAGAGAAACCTGTCACATTGAACTTGGGGTCCGATCTGCCAGCGGTATGTTAGGGAGCAGAAGGAGCGGAGCAGATTGATTCAGAGTTTAGTGGCAAACGACAGTATAATTTTTGAAATGTATTAATCTGAATCTCTGCTCGTTCTGCGTTTAGGAGCCGTGTGGGTAGACCTGCTTGGTGATTGACAGCTCTATATGCACAGTCATACACAGATGGCTGTCACTTCTATGTGCTTCTGGCTCCGTGTGGTTGCGCCAGAAAAGATAGGACAAGTCCAATCTTTGGCCGCAACATGCGGCTCACAGACCCTTTGAAGTCAATGGGTGGACATTGTGATGCGGGGTGCACGTGGCCAGTGTCTGTTTTGCGGATTCACTGTCATGTATGTGAATATTCTTTTCCCACAAAACTATATATTGATTTGCTCAGCTCCTCCTGCTCTATAATACACTGTGCCTAGACTTCAAAGCATTACCAATGTGGCAGGTTTCCTTTTAAGTGGGAAAAATGAATTGTCAGTACATCCGAGGTATAATGGTGACATGTGGCCTTAGACACTGAGACCTCAGTTTCTTATCCTCTCTTAATATTTAGACAGTAATCTTAGACTAGAGTCTAAAGATGCAACAAATGTATCAAAGTGGCTCACACTGGATGATAAATCTGGATTAGGCTACTTTCACATCTGTGTTTTCAAAGCCAGGACAAAACTGATCAAGCTGCGGTTTTGTGTCCGGTTGGCAAAGAAAACAGGTCAGGCGCCCGTTGACTTACAATGATTTTAATACCAGATCAGTTTTCTTTCGTTTTGAATTAATACAACTGGATCCGGTCGATATACATGAATCTGTTTGATTCCAGTTTTGAGATCCTCTGCCGGATCTTAAAACCAGAATTAACAATGCAGATGTGAATGTAGCCTAAGGGCTCATGCACACGAAACGTATTTTCTTTCCGTGTCTGTTCCGTTTATTTTTATTTTTTTGTGGACCGTATGCGGAACTATTCATTTCAATGGGTCCGGAAAAAAAACCTGAAGGTACTCTGTATGCATTCCGTTTCCGTTCCGCAAGAAATAGAACATGTCCTATTATTGTCCGCATTGCGGACAAGGATAGGACTGTTCTATTAGGGGCCAGATGTTCTGTTCCGCAAAATACGGAATGCACACGGACGACATACGGTCGTGTGCATGAGGCCTAAGATTGAGACCTTTTTGTGTCAGTACTGTATACACCACCTATCGGTTAACGATTTTCTATAGACATTATTTAGCAATTAGGAAATTCCGCTTACTAGCCACAAACAACCATCTTATTTGCATAATCTGGCAATTTATTATGTCCAGGATTCTTTTGATATTGAGACATTTTATGCAGTAATACATTGCAGCATTTTGCTATATTGAAGGCTCTGTGTTAGCGGTTGATAACTGTAATATCCAAACACTTTTTCTGTTTTCTCTGTAGGATTTGGAAACTGCACATCACATCCCCGAGATTCACGATGCCCTGGCACTGTCAGAGATCTGTGAAAAGAGGAAGTTATTTCTCATTGGAACATACGTGACAAAGGAGGGCTCTGAGGTTTCCTCTGGGATTCAGGACACCAAAGAATTTCTTGCACATCTGCTCTTAGAAAACTCTGAAATCCAATAACTCTATTTGTCCGACACCAGTACTATCGCTCAGTATAAACTGGGGGTGTCCTGTTTGGATACCTACGTTTTAAATTTAAGGGTCCCTGCCAAAGATGATGGAACCGAGGTCAGATGATGTCCATAATGTAAATGCTCATTACCCCTGCACCAGTGCTGGAGGGAAAATGAAACATTACATTGATATGAGCATCCATTCATTTTCACTGAATGCTTGCGATCCCCCAGAATACATAGCAACACTGCTGGAAGTCCTCAATAGGGCTGGACTGACCATTAGGGCAAAGCCCAAGGTGTCATAGCCAGAAGGGGCCCTGCGATTGATCCTTTAAAATTTAAAGGTAAAGTCTGCAGAAAACATGGGCTACATGAGATAAACACTGCCCAAATGTATTATGTTCACCTGACAGTAGTGCATTTTTAACTCTGGTGGCTGATCAGGGGCCATGAATGTTAGTGCCCAAGGGTGCAGACCTCTCAATTTTCTGGTTCTCACTAATGCGAGAGAACATTTCGAGAGGTTGTCTTGACTAAATAGCTTCTTTTTAATAATGGGTCAGAACACAATGTGTTATAATTAAGGGTGGTGGATATTGTATACTGAAGGTGATCACATATTGCAGCAGTCCATTTTCTGGTTCTTATTCTCCTGCATCACAGCCAGTTCACAGTTCTCAATGATGTCACTGGTTTCTGGAGAACTAATAGACTGCAGTTATAATGTCTAGTGGACTGATAATTTCTGTATCTTTAAACAGGTCTCAGGAGTCTTGGGTACTGCAAATAATGGCTTGATTGCTGAGATGTTCAAGACAAGCCATAATCTACTATGTTGTACAATACAGTCTAGGATTGCGGTGGTGGCATGGGATATGGAGTAGGGCAGAAAAAATGGCAGCAGAAAATCTATGCTTCCCACACGCCCTTTTGTTTATTAAACCATCAAAATCTGATAATTTAATTTTGGTATTCTACTTTGAATATCACAAAGCAGCAGCTGCAGTCTGTAGAAAGGCACAGAGGGTTACTATGCAGTGATGTTTAAAAACTCTACCCTAAACCTCACGTGCTTGACTATATATTACAATTTTGCACAACATCTGTCGTATGATAGGGCATCCACTTTATACAGACTTCATACATTATTTTTTTTCCTGTAGTGTTCAAAAACATGTTCCACTGGATGCTGTATGTATTAAAGGAATTAAGAAAATGAAAATACTTAAATATTATTTTATTATAAATATATTCCAAAATACCTTTCATTAGTTATAATGGCTTGTTTTGTCTGAGGAGCAATCATTAGCAGAAATAAAATGGCCGCCATCCTATTACACACTCAACCTGTCCTAATTACACAGGAGGACAAGTTACATCAGGGCACTGAGGTAAAGAACTGCGCCATCTTCCTCTCTTACTTGTCAGGGATTATGATCAGGAATACAGTTTTAATATGATCTTCAGCTGAATCTCTGTGGAAATGGATTTCATGAGGAGACATAAAGTACAGAGAGAGGGGGTGGGGATGTGGCTAATGAGCAGCAGCTCTTGTATGCAGTCTCCATTACCACAGTCTGTCCTGTCCATTCTCTCTGTACTTCATGTCTTCTCATGAACTCCATTCCTACAGAGATCCAGCTGAAGATCACATTAAGGCTGAGTTCACACCAGCGTTCAGCCTTTCCGTTCTCCTGCTCCGTTATAAGAGCAGGAGAACGGAAAAGACGGATTGGGCACGTAACTGAGGCGAGCGGAGCCTACGGACCCCATAGACTATAATGGGGTCCGTTAGGTTTACGCTCAGAAGATGATTTTGGAGCGGAGACAAAAGTTGTGCATGCATTATAGTCTATGGGGTCCGTAGGCTCCGCTCGCCTCAGTTATGTACCCAATCCGTCCTTTCCGTTCTCCTGCTCTTATAACGGAGCAGGAGAACGGAAAGGCTGAACACTGATGTGGACGAGGCCTAAACTGTATTCAGGATCATAATCCCTGACAAGCAGAGCAGAGAGGTGGATGAGGCATCTCTTTAGCTTAGTGGTCTCCTGTGTGATTAGAACATGTTTTGTCTGTACTACTAGGACGGTGGCCATTTTATTTCTCCTAATGATTGCTCCCTAGCCAAAACAAGCCATTCTAACTAATGAAATGTATTTGGGAATATATTTATAATAAAGTCATATTTAAGTATTTTCACTTTCCTAATTCCCGGAGAACCCCTTTAAGTAGCTGTTCTTCTGTAAAAGCATTAGGGGAATAAAACCATAATCTAGTTGAATGTGGAACATCATGAGGTGGCACACAGAATTCCTGTGGATCTCTAGTATGAAGCTCTGGGGAATCGCCGTACAGCTTCCTGCACATGGCTCTGCCATGTACAAGAGGCCTTATCCAAAAAAAACAAACCACAGGATCAGTCTCTGCATGCCTAGATTTACAGTTCATTACCAACTAAAGGGCCCTTTTACATGGCCCAAAAGAGCAGGCAGTGATCATAAATGAGTAATGTTAACTCCTGATCATTGCCCACCTGTTAGCTGCATTTGCATGTGGTAATGATCTCTGCTGTATGGGGATGAACAGTCATTACTAAGATCATTCATCCCCATATAGATTCATTGTTTACACAGGGCAATGTGCTGTCAAAAAACAAGGATTTTTGGTGCCACAGTATAGACTCAATCACCTGACAAACAAGCTGGTTTGTCAGATGGTCAGCAGCAAAATAATCAGCACCTCTTATCTTGTGTAACTGGGCCGAAACAGTCAATTCTGCATATAGACTGTTTATTAATAACTCAGGGTCAGATATAAGATATGACCTCACCAAAGAGACATAATGCACTGAAAGTAACGAAGACGCACTTTTTTTCATACGTTTTTATTGCCAGTCTCGTTAGCTGATAACTCTTCTTAATATATATATAATTTGTTTGTGTGTCCTAATGTTCAATATTATCTTTGTCAGCTGTTTAATAAAAAAATTTCCTAGTGCACTGCAGTATTGTCGATGTGACGTTTGTTTGCAATGCATTCATTGGGTAGCGGTGTATTGTATGGTAATCACAGACTGATCACTAAGGGTCCCTTTACATTGACTGACGCAGCAGGCAATTGTCGGGAACGATCTGTTTGTTCCTGACAATTGCCTGCTCGGCAGAAAAGGTGAGGGCTACATCTCCGCTGTATGGGGTCGAGGGAACACTGCTGATAAAGAATCCATAGAGAATCTAGGTTCTGGGCAGGAGATCCCTGATTACACAGGATGATATGCTGCACAGAAAACTATGATTTAGGTAAGTGATGGCTAACCTCTGGCACCCCAGCTATGGTGAAACTATGATTCCCAGCATGCTCCATTCATTTCTATGGAGTTCTGAGAACAGCCAAGCAAGTATACATCTTGGGAGTCGTAGTTTTACCACAGCTGGAGTGCCGGAGGTTAGCCATCACAGATTTAGGTGAACGTACCAGCTATGGCAACTTTAGACAGGGCAGTTATCAGGAATGAGCATTCCTAGTAACACTCCTTTTCAGAAATTTGCCCCGATCATTGTCCTGTATAAAGGGGCCTAAACACGGTTATCTCAAGTCATATCCTGGATTCCAGGTTGTATAAGTTCCCAAGTTTTGTTCACTAAAAGGGGTTGTCTCACTTCAGCAAATGGTATTTATCATGTAGAGAAAGTTAATACAAGCCACATACTAATGTATTGTTATTATCCATATTGCTTCCTTTGCTGGATTCATTAATTTTTCCATCACATTGTACACCTAGTTGTTTCCATGGTTACAGCCACCCTGCAATCCATCAGAGGTAACCATGCTTACACAATATAGGAAAAAGCGCTGCCCTCTCTGATGGCCAGGACCATGGAAGTGCACATAGGCTTTTTTTTTTTTTTTTTTTTTTATATAATATGCAAGCACGGCAAACGCTGATGGATTGCAGGGCGTGGAAAAAGGGCATGTATACTGTGATGGAAAAATGAATCACACCAGCAGTATGGACAATCACAATACATTAGTGAGTGCTTTGTATTAAGTTAGTCTACATGATAAATGCTATTTGCTGAAGTGAGACAACCCCTTTATAATTACTTTACTTTTGCCAATGATTGGGACAATTATCATGAAAGAACACTTGTTCCTGATAATTGCCCTGTGTAAATGGTGCTGGCGATAACCCAAAGAACGAATAAACAAGCTTATTCCTCATGTGAAAGCATCGCCTGTGTTGTCACTCAATTCATCATTTCTAGGCAGCAGCGCATGCTGTCCAAACAACGATCTGAAACAATGAATTTGATCTCGATACAGTGGAGGTGATCACTGCATGTAAATGCAGCTCTCCCCTCCTGTGTGTCTGCTCATGTAAAGGGGCATTTATAGAAGAGTAAGGCCAGGCACACACGAGCAAGTTCAATGCAATAAACTTGCAGCATGTGTCAGTGAGAGGTCCCGTTCTGACCTCCCCTTGATGCTGTGTGAACATGCAGAATCGGTATATACTGAATTACACTGAGCGTTAGGTCTGTGTAATAAAATAGATTCCATTACTCTCAGGGTCACACAGCATTATAAATCAGTATAATGCCCTGTGATCCTGTCAGAGATGGGGAGGTCAGAACGGGACCTCTCACTGACACATGCTGCGAGTTTATCGCATAGAACTTGCTTGTCACTCGGCATCACCATTTTTTATTTTTATTATACCTATTTTTGAAAGATCAGCAAATGAGACCATGTGGATCCATTTACAGTGGCCAATTATTGTAATGATTTGCTTGTTTCTGAGCATATGTAATATTAGACCAGTATGAATGCATGAAAGTGTGTATTCCACAAACTGATATTCATTTATTCGTAATAGATTCTTTATTCATTTTAAAACAAGAAATACATTATATTTCATCACTCTATCAATTCATTTCATATTTGGATTGCAGCATCCACGTGGATTCAAGTCCATGTGCACTCCCTTAGTGTCCCAGTGAGCACCATTCAGAAGCACCGGAGCAACATATTGCATTCAGCTTTGCAGCATTTCAGGGACATGCCCTCTTTGTCAGGCATGTGCCACTGCCTTATAAGGCCCATATTTAACAAATCAACATTAGCATAAATTGACATATGGTAAAAATATCAAAGTAAGATTAAAAAAAATAATAATAATAGATATATATATATATCTATCTATCTATCTCTCTGCAACAACAAAGATGATTACTAGATAGAATCGAAGTTGACAAAGTGGAATTCGATCCGAATTTCCCCAGCTTCGTGATAATGAATCGCATTTTTTCCGAAAATGGCTGCTGCACGTGTTAGGACATGGAGCAAGGAACGAGGAATCACCCACAATGCCATGCATGCAGCCAATCAGCAGCCAGCCAGCCCCTTTGATGTCACAGCCCTATAAATAGCCTTAGCCATCTTGGATTCAGCCATTTTCCAGTGTGCTTAGTGCACGGAGAGACGTCAGAAGGCGCTAGGGACAGTGGTAGAAAAGACTTTCAAACTTTTATTTTGCTGAATAGAAGCTCAGGGAAAGGATAGGCAGGAATAATTCCACAGTATTGAAGCAGAACAGGGTTCAGTAGGGGAGTTTACAGCCTGAGTAATAGAAACAATCCAATTACACCTTGCTGCACTGACTGTGGATCCAAATTGCCATTATACAGCTCTGTAGTTCCAGCAGACCGTTCTTGTTATTGGGGTGCAAGTGCTGTTTGATACAGCCATTAACAGGGTTTATTGCAAGGAAATATTTCTATGTCTTATTTGCCCTTATGAGGTGCAGTTATATGTTCTAAAACATTTTTTGGCTTGTATTAGTGGAAAAAAGGGCTTATTAGCCATTGTGTGGTTAAGTGCTAAAATTACAGCCCTTTTTGGCGTGTATTAGTGGCAAAAAAATATATATTATTTGCCGTTCAGCGGTGCAGTTATACACCCCACAAAAAGCTTTAGAACGTATAACTGCACCGCTGAACGGCAAATAGGCCCTTACTTTTTCCACTAATACACACCACAAAAGGCTTTAGAATATATAATGGCACAGCTGAACTCAAATATATATATATTTTTTGCCACTAATACACTTCAAAATGGGCTTTAGAATATATAACTGCACCGCTGAACGGCAAATAATATATATATTTTTTGCCACTAATACACGCCAAAAAGGGTTTTAGAACATAAAGTATAACTGCACCGCTGAATGGCAAATAGGCCCTTACTTTTTTCCTCTTATACACCCCACAAAAAGCTTTAGAACATATAAGTGGAAAAAAGTAAGGGCCTATTTGCTAGTCAGTGGTGCAGTTATACCTTATGTTCTAAAACCCTTTTTGGCGTGTATTAGTGGCAAAAAATATATATATATTATTTGCCGTTCAGCTGTGCCGTTATACACTCACCTAAAGAATTATTAGGCACACCTGTTCTATTTCTCATTAATGTGATTATCTAGTCAACTAATCACATGGCAGTTGCTTTAATGCATGTAGGGTTGTGGTCCTGGTCAAGACAATCTCCTGAACGCCAAACAATGTCAGAATGGGAAAGAAAGGTGATTTAAGCAATTTTGTGCGTGGCATGGTTGTTGGTGCCAGACGGGCCGGTCTGAGTATTTCACAATCTGCTCAGTTACCGGGATTTTCACGCACAACCTTTTCTAGGGTTTACAAAGAATGGTGTGAAAAGGGAAAAACATCCAGTATGCGGCAGTCCTGTGGGCCAAAATGCCTTGTTGATGCTAGAGGTCAGCGGAGAATGGGCCGACTGATTCAAGCTGATAGAAGAGCAACGTTAACTGAAATAACCACTCATTACAACAGAGTTATGCAGCAAAGCATTTGTGAAGCCACAACACGCACAACCTTGAGGCGGATGGGCTACAACAGCAGACCCCACCGGGTACCACTCATTTCCACTACAAATAGGAAAGAGAGGCTACAATTTGCATGAGCTCACCAAAATTGGACTGTTGAAGACTGAAAAAATGTTGCCTGGTCTGATGAGTCTCGATTTCTGTTGAGACATACAAATGGTAGGGTCCGAATTTGGCGTAAACAGAATGAGAACATGTATCCATCATGCCTTGTTACCACTGTGGAGGCTGCTGGTGGTGGTGTAATGGTGTGGGGGACGTTTTCTGGGCACACTTTAGGCCCCTTAGTGCCAATTGGCCATGGTTTTGTCACGGAAGGTGTACAGGAAGCAAGACAATACAAAATGAATATATGACTCACTGGATCCAAAACTAAGGAACAAAAAGGGAAACCCCTGCATAAGACCTGGCACTCTCCCTGACTGCTCAGCCTATGCGAACATCCCAATGGTAGATGATCGCATATCCTCGTACCTCGACTGTATAACACCTGAACACCCTATAATAGTGAGGGGACACGACCACCGGCTCCCTACACTAGACACGGAGGGAGTCGGGGTCACCTGGGATCCAGCAAACATAAAATCACAAATGAATGTACAACACTTATCTTGTAGAAGACTGGGAAATAGGATCAGCATGCACACACACTCCAGGAAGTTGTATAAACCGCACACTAATGCATTATGGGGAGGAATTTAAAGGGATGCAATCAGTCCAACTACAAGACAGCTGAGAGAGGCTAACGAGATGAGGAACTGAAAACCAAAACAAAGAAAGCTCAAGGAGGAGGTTCTGAAAGGCATGTGTCAGAGCTTCTCAGATGTCTGGTTGTGACAGTACCCCTCCCTCTATGAGTGGACTCCGGACACTCAGAGCCCACCTTCTCAGGATGGGACCTATGGAAAGCCCTGATGAGACGAGTGGCCTTAATGTCCGTCACTGGGACCCACATCCTCTCCTCAGGACCATAACCCTCCCAATGAACGAGGTACTGGAGAGAACCGCGGACAACACGAGAATCCACAATCCTAGAGACCTGAAATTCAAGATTACCATCAACCATAATCGGAGGAGGAGGCAAAGGCGAGGGTACAATGGATTGAACATAAGGTTTTAATAAGGACTTATGAAAAACATTATGGATCTTCCAAGTCTGAGGAAGATCAAGACGGTAGGCAACAGGATTGATGACAGACAGGATTTTGTAAGGCCCAATAAACTTAGGACCCAACTAGACAACCACACCAGATCACCCACATTCAGGTCCGGACCAGGCACACGTCTCTTATCTGCCACACGCTTATATCTCTCACTCATGCTCTTTAGATTATCCTGAATCTTTTGCCAAATCGATGACAAAGATGAGGAGAATCTGTCCTCATCAGGTAAACCAGAAGACCCCTCTCCCGAGAATGTCCCAAACTGCGGATGAAACCCATATGCACCAAAAATTGGTGACTTATCAGAGGACTCCTGACGACGGTTATTTAAAGCAAACTCAGCAAGGGACAAAAAAGAACACCAATCCTCCTGATTCTCCGCCACAAAACAGCGCAGATATGTCTCCAGATTCTGATTGACGCGCTCTGTCTGGCCATTCGACTGCGGGTGGAAAGCAGAAGAGGATGACAACCGAACCCCCAAGCGAGAACAGAAAGCCTTCCAGAATCTGGAAACAAACTGCGTGCCCCTATCAGAGACTATGTCTGAAGGAATACCATGCAATTTGACAATGTGATCAATAAATGCCTGCGCCAGCGTCTTAGCATTGGGCAAACCAGAAAAAGGGATGAAATGCACCATTTTGCTAAAACGGTCCACCACCACCAGAATCACAGTCTTCCCCGAGGAACGAGGCAGGTCCGTTATGAAGTCCATGGACAGATGTGTCCAAGGACGGGAAGGAATGGGTAAGGGAAGGAGAGGACCTGATGGCCGTGAATGAGGGACTTTGGCACGAGCGCAACTCTCGCAGGCAGCCACAAAACCCTCAACCGACTTATGAAGCGCAGGCCACCAGAATCTCCGAGCGATGAGATCCACTGTGGCTCTTGCCCCCGGGTGCTCAGCAAGGACAGTATCGTGGTGTTCCTTAAAAATCTTGTGTCTTAAAGCGAGAGGCACAAACAACCTCCCAGGAGGACAAAGATCAGCAGCCTCTGACTGGGCTACCTGCACCTCTGCCTCCAATTCAGGAAAAAGAGCAGAGACCACCACACCTTCAGCCAAAATGGGACCCGGGTCTTCAAAATTCCCACCTCCCGGGAAACAACGTGACAGGGCATCTGCCTTCACATTCTTAACCCCAGGGCGGAACGTGACAACAAAATTAAATCTTGAAAAGAACAAAGACCATCTGGCCTGTCTCGGGTTCAGATGCTTGGCTGACTCCAAGTAGGCCAGATTTTTATGGTCAGTAAACACGGTAATAGGGTGTCTGGCTCCCTCTAGCCAATGGCGCCATTCCTCAAAAGCCAATTTGATGGCCAACAACTCCCTATCTCCCACATCGTAATTTCTCTCTGCGGAGGAGAGTTTCTTCGAGAAAAAGGCACACGGTCGCCATTTGGCAGGAGAGGAACCCTGAGACAAGACCGCACCCACACCCACCTCAGAAGCATCAACCTCAACTATGAAGGGTAGAGAAATATCAGGTTGTACCAAGATGGGAGCGGAAGCAAAACTCTCCTTGATATTAGAAAAGGCCTTACGCGCCTCTACCGACCAGGAAGAAAAATCTACCCCCTTTCTGGTCATATCAGTGAGTGGTTTAACAACAGAGGAATAATTCAAAATAAACTTCCTGTAATAATTGGCAAAGCCCAAAAAACGCATCAGCGCCTTCTGATTCTCAGGAAGCTCCCACTCAAGCACAGCGCGGACCTTCTCGGGGTCCATGCGAAAACCAGAAGCGGAGAGAAGAAACCCCAGAAATTGAATTTCTGGAACCGCAAACACACATTTTTCCAGTTTTGCGTATAATTTATTCTCCCGTAGGATGAGCAAGACCTGACGTAAGTGTTCCTTATGAGTTTTGAAATCAGGAGAAAAAATCAAAATGTCATCCAAATACACTAATACAAATTTTCCCATTAAATGATAAAAAATGCTGTTCACGAAATGCTGAAAAACGGCTGGGGCATTCATCAAACCAAAAGGCATAACCAAATTCTCAAAATGGCCCTCAGGGGTATTGAAGGCCGTCTTCCATTCGTCTCCTTCTCTGACCCTGACCAGGTTGTATGCCCCTCTTAGATCTAATTTGGAAAAGACTTTAGCCCCAACAATCTGGTTAAACAGGTCCGGGATCAGAGGAAGCGGATAAGGGTCACGAATAGTGATACTGTTCAGCTCCCTGAAATCCAGACAAGGTCTTAAAGGAAACCTGTCACCGGGATTTTGTGTATAGAGCTGAGGACATGGGTTGCTAGATGGCCGCTAGCACATCCGCAATACCCAGTCCCCATAGCTCTGTGTGCTTTTATTGTGTAAAAAAAATGATTTGATACATATGCAAATAAACCTTAGATGAGTCCTGTCTGACTCATCTCACGTACATGACTCATCTCAGGTTAATTTGCATATGTATCAAATCGTTTTTTTTAAAACAGCGGCAACAGGTGACTTCGAGGGTCGGATGTGTCCTTTTCTCAGACTCTCAGAGATATAAGCACGCATAGCAACCCTTTCAGGTTGGGAAAGATTGTATAAACGAGATTTAGGCAGCTTGGCGCCTGGGATGAGATTAATAGGGCAATCGTACTCCCTGTGCGGGGGCAAATCCTGAACTCCACTCTCAGAGAAGACATCCGAAAATTCAGAGAGAAAAGGTGGTACAGTCTTAGTTGAAACCTCAGAAACAGATGTCGTGAGGCAATTCTCTCTGCAAAAGTCACTCCAACCATTTATTTGCCTCGCTTGCCAATCAATGGTGGGGTTATGTTTAGTGAGCCAGGGTAGCCCCAACACAAGAGGAGTAGGTAATCCGCTAAGGACGAAACATGACACATCCTCAACATGAGCATCACTCACAATTAAACGGATATTGTGAACTATGCCCTTTAATGATTTCTGAGAAAGTGGAGCGGAATCAATAGCAAAAACAGGAATATCCTTTCCCAAAGTGCATAACTGGAAACCATGAGTTATCGCAAATTGATTATCAATGAGATTGACAGCTGCTCCACTATCTACAAAAAATGTTCTTGCTCTCTAGCGCCACCCTGGCAGGCAGGACAAAATGGGAACTACAAGCAAACGGAAAACCTTCAATTTCCGCCTCAACCCTGCCAATAGTAACAGATGGAACATTTTTAAAAGATTTTTTCCTTTTTGTTTCTTTATTACTCTCAAAAAGACTGCCTGAATCTCCTAGAGGGACAAACATTTGCCAAATGATTTATACCTCCACAACAAAAACAAACCTTCCCATGCGGGCTGAATCTTCTACATGCCAGCTGCATGGGCTCATGCTCAGAAGGGGCTGACAGCGACTGAGACCCCTGCGCACAGAATGAGACCGCCGCACTGTCCTGGGATTGAGTATGACAGGAAGGAGTGATCTCTCCTCTCTCTCTCTAAGATGCCTGTCAATACGAACGGCCTGAGACATAGCAGAGTCCAAGGAGATAGGCCTCTCATGAAAGGCAAATGCATCTTTCAATCCCTCTGAAAGACCATTGCAAAATTGACTTCGGAGTGCAGCATCATTCCAACCAGTATCAGCTGCCCATCTCCGAAATTCTGAGCAGTATATCTCTGCGGATTGTTTACCCTGGCATAAGAGACGTAGACTAGACTCAGCCAAAGCAATGCGATCCGAATCATCATATATCTGACCCAGGGCTAAAAAGAATTCATCCACTGAACGAAGGGGCCGTGCCCCCACCGGCAGCGAAAAGGCCCACGACTGAGCGTTACCCCTGAGCAGCGATATAATGATCCCCACCCTCCGTTCCTCATCACCAGAGGAATGGGGAAGAAGGCGAAAATGGAGTTTGCAAGCCTCTCTAAAACGCACAAAATTCTCACTACCCCCAGAGAACGTATCCGGGAGCGAGATCTTAGGCTCAGAACAAACTCCATGAACGCAAGCTGAACCGGTCACTAGAAACTGAGAAAGAGTCTTACGGAGATCAGCTACCTCCAATGAAAGACCCTGAAAGCGTTCAGTCAAAAGTGAAACCGGATCCATGCTTGAGACGGTTATGGCGGTTTATAATGTCACGGAAGGTGTACAGGAAACAAGACAATACAAAATGAATATATGACTCACTGGATCCAAAACTAAGGAACAAAAAGGCAGACCCCTGCATAAGACCTGGCACTCTCCCTGACTGCTCAGCCTATGCGAACATCCCAATGGTAGATGATCGCATATCCTCGTACCTCGACTGTATAACACCTGAACACCCTATAATAGTGAGGGGACACGAACACCGGCTCCCTACACTAGACACGGAGGGAGTCAGGGTCACCTGGGATCCAGCAAACATAAAATCACAAATGAATGTACAACACTTATCTTGTAGAAGAACTGGGAAATAGTATCAGCATGCACACACACTCCAGGAAGTTGTATAAACCGCACACTAATGCATTATGGGGAGGAATTTAAAGGGATGCAATCAGTCCAACTACAAGACAGCTGAGAGAGGCTAACGAGATGAGGAACTGAAAACCAAAACAAAGAAAGCTCAAGGAGGAGGTTCTGAAAGGCATCTGTCAGAGCTTCTCAGATGTCTGGTTGTGACAGGTTTAAATGCCACGGGCTACCTGAGCAGTTCTGAAGGCAAAAGGGCGTCCAACACCGTATTAGTATGGTGTTCCTAATAATTCTTTATGTGAGTGTATGTTCTAAAGCCTTTTGTGGTGTGTATTAGTGGAAAAAGTAAGGGCCTATTTGCCGTTCAGCGGTACAGTTATATGTTCTAAAACCCTATTTGGCGTGTATTAGTGGCAAAAAAATATATATTATTTGCCGTTCAGCGGTGCAGTTGTTATATGTTCTAAAGCACTTTTTTGCGTGTATTAGTGGTACCCAAAAAGTATTTGCGGTTGTGGGGTGAAGTGAGAAAATTACAGCCTTTTTTGCCTGTATTAGTGGCAAAAAAAAAATGCTGTTTAGTGCTGCAGTTTTATGTTCTAAAGCCCTTTTTTTATCGTGTGTTAGTGGCAAAAAAATGCCGTATTTTTCACCCCAAAAGACGCACCCCCCAAAGTGGGGGACTGGGGGCTGAATTATACATTGTGACATGTATTAGTGGGGAAAAAAGTTTTATTTCCTTTTTATTTATTTAGTGGATCTAACAGTATGTCAGACAGAGAAGTGCCAGGCCCTGCACAGGGGAGTGGCAGAGGCCTAAATATTTCTGGTGCAGGCACAGGTCGCAGCAGATATATGGGGGAGAAAAAAAGAACTGGGTCGCACATCCACAGTGCTTGGCTTTGACCTAAAAAGTGTACAGCCCCCGTATTGCATGCTGTACAAGAGGCATTAGTGTACATTTTGATCAAAAGGCATAAGCCCACTCACCACGTCAAGGAAGCCTCTATTGAGTGGGACCTACTCTGACAAAAGGGCGCAGCACGGTGCGATGACAAAGCGGCGATATCCTGGTAGGCGGCGGGACCCAGGAGTCAAAGCAGCAACCATGCTGTCTGACGATGCCACCCATGGCACTGGGTCCCACCAACCCACCAGAACAGCACCACAAAAACAAAGGCCACCGCACAGTACTGCACCATATGAACAGCTGTCTAACACAGCATGTCCATTACTATCAGGAGCTACAGGTCAATGACCACTATATGCAATCCTGTGTGATTAAAACCACCTGTGCCGAATGGGAGGAGTGCTGACACCAGTAATAAAGAAGAAAGATTCAAATAACAATTATATGGGGGAGAAAAAAGAACTGGGTCGCACATCCACAGTGCTTGGCTTTGACCTAAAAAGTGTACAGCCCCCCGTATTGCATGCTGTACAAGAGGCATTAGTGTACATTTTGATCAAAAGGCATAAGCCCACTCACCACGTCAAGGAAGCCTCTATTGAGTGGGACCTACTCTGACAAAAGGGCGCAGCACGGTGCGATGACAAAGCGGCGATATCCTGGTAGGCGGCGGGACCCAGGAGTCAAAGCAGCAACCATGCTGTCTGACGATGCCACCCATGGCACTGGGTCCCACCAACCCACCAGAACAGCACCACAAAAACAAAGGCCACCGCACAGTACTGCACCATATGAACAGCTGTCTAACACAGCATGTCCATTACTATCAGGAGCTACAGGTCAATGACCACTATATGCAATCCTGTGTGATTATTACCACCTGTGCCGAATGGGAGGAGTGCTGACACCAGTAATAAAGAAGAAAGATTCAAATAACAATTATATGGGGGAGAAAAAAAGAACTGGGTCGCACATCCACAGTGCTTGGCTTTGACCTAAAAAGTGTACAGCCCCCCGTATTGCATGCTGTACAAGAGGCATTAGTGTACATTTTGATCAAAAGGCATAAGCCCACTCACCACGTCAAGGAAGCCTCTATTGAGTGGGACCTACTCTGACAAAAGGGCGCAGCACGGTGCGATGACAAAGCGGCGATATCCTGGTAGGCGGCGGGACCCAGGAGTCAAAGCAGCAACCATGCTGTCTGACGATGCCACCCATGGCACTGGGTCCCACCAACCCACCAGAACAGCACCACAAAAACAAAGGCCACCGCACAGTACTGCACCATATGAACAGCTGTCTAACACAGCATGTCCATTACTATCAGGAGCTACAGGTCAATGACCACTATATGCAATCCTGTGTGATTAAAACCACCTGTGCCGAATGGGAGGAGTGCTGACACCAGTAATAAAGAAGAAAGATTCAAATAACAATTATATGGGGGAGAAAAAAAGAACTGGGTCGCACATCCACAGTGCTTGGCTTTGACCTAAAAAGTGTACAGCCCCCCGTATTGCATGCTGTACAAGAGGCAGGTCGCAGCAGAGTAAGGGGGCGTGGCAGCAGGAGTCGCAGCGAGATGCCTGAGCTCCCGGTGTCATCTAGCATTCGTGTCTTGACCAGCAACCCAGCGGTTCTTGAATGGTTGACTCGTCCCAAGTGACATCAGACACCCCTAACCAAGAGTCAGTGGGTTCGTCAGACACAACCCTTAGTTGGCATGGCCCGGGAGCAGGCCCTGTGCCCTCACCTGTCCTCAACCTGCCTCTATCCTTTTCTGTCCCCTTTTCTGACCGTTGAGGAGGATATCAGTGACGTGCGGACAGTACTTGATGATGATGTAGCTGATCTCACTTGGGAGCCGGGTGAATTAGGGGCTTCATCATCATCATCATCATCATCGGGAGAAGAGGGTGACAGTTTACCCATGAGGCAGCGGCAGAGCCAGCAATTCGCTAGCGTGGCCGGGAGTCAGCAGGGTGGCAGCAGTGGGAGTCAACCTGCCCAGAAAGTAGTGGTGCAGGGGTTCACGGAAGCAGTAGCAGTCAGTCAGTGCGGAGTGTTGAGGGTAAAATCACCTACTCGGCGATGTGGCAGTTTTTGGCTAAGCCATCGGAGGAGGTGACCATGGCCATTGGTACAATCTGTGGGCAGAAGGTGAAGCGTGGCCAGGGTGCCAATGTTGGCAACACGGCCCTGCGTCAACATATGCAGTGTCACCATAAAGTGGCAGTCAAGGCTCCACCATCTCAGCCAAAAGGAAGCTGTCTGTCCTTCCCATCATCTGCCGGTCCTGATGCTCCTGCTCCTACTCCTCGTCAGTCATTCTGTCAGCAATCGATCACCGAAGCGGTTGCCAAGAGACAACAGTATGCACTCATCCAACTGTGCAGAAGCTAAATGTGCTCCTGTCCAAGTTGCTGGTGCTGCAGTCCCTCCCTTTCCAAGTCGTGGACTCTGCACCTTTCAGAGAACGGATGGCTTGTGCTGAGCCGAAATGGAGAGTCCCAAGCCGTAATTTATTTGCCAAAAAGGCAGTACCAGCCCTGCACATGTATGTAGAACAGAAGGTGAGCCAGTCCTTGAGCCTGTCGGTGTCTGCCAAAGTGCATGGCAGCACCGATGTGTGGACCTGTAACCATGGTCAGGGACAATACATGTCCTTTACGGCCCACTGGGTGAATGTGGTTCCTGCACAGCCACACCAGCAACTTGGCCAGGTGACGCCGCTTCAGCCTCCACGTTCTCACGCCATTGGTCCTGCGACAATGTCCGCCTCTACCTCCTCATCCTCCACCGTGTTCTCAGCCTCCACTGCAGGGACAATTCAGGACAGGGCACGGCGGTGTCACGCTGTTCTGCACCTCGTTTGCCTGGGCGAACGGAGTCACACAGGGGAGGAACTGCTCCGTTTCCTTCATCAAGAAATCAAATCCTGGCTTTCCCCGTGACAAAATTGGAACCATGGTGACCGACAACGGTAGCACATGGTGTCAGCGCTGCGTCCAGGAGGGCTGAGCCATGCGCTCTGCATGGCACACGTGTTCAATCTGGTTGTCAAGCTATTCCTGAAGTTTTCCACCCATCTGCAAGACATCCTAAAAATACCCAGGAAACTTTGCATGCACTTCAGCCACTCGTACACCGCAAAGCACACCCTCCTTGAGCTGCAGCGGCAGAACGACATCCCCCAACATAGGCTGATATGCGACGTTTCCACCTGTTGGAATTCCACCATCCATATGTTGGACCGACTATACGAACAAACGATTTCTGGATGATCCAAGCAGACAGGAGTACTCGTCTGTGTAACTTTGATGTCAGCCAGTGGCAGCTCATACGTGACACCTGCCGCTGGCTCAGACCCTTTGAGGAGGCCACGTTATTTGTCAGTCGCCAGGACTACAGGATGAACAACATCATTCTACTGCTTCATGTCCTGGAACAGATGCTGGTAAATCTGGCTGGTCAGGAGACTGGAGACCTGGCGCCTAGATCTCACGGTCATATGAGCCCTGTGGGGGCTGAACTGGAGGAGGAGGAGGACATTGGAGCACAAGCAATGTGTAGCGAAATGGGTGGTTTTTATACACAGGTGATAGGAGGGGAGGAGCAGGAGCAGCCAGACAAGCTACAGGGTGATGAGGAAGACCAGGCAGAAAACCTAGACACACCATGGCAGTATGCAGTGGAGATGGAGGCAGGGAGTCCCTCCGAGTCACTTGCACAAATGGCCCGATGCATGCTCACTTGCTTGGGTAGTGACAGCCGAATTGTCAGCATTTGGCAGTGGGATGACTTCTGGCTCTCCACCTTGTTGGACCCTTGCTACTGGTCCAAAATGGGGGCCTTTTTTACACCTGCATAGAGGGAGGACAAACTGAACTTCTATAGAGACATACTATGTAGTCAGTTGGCCGCTGATGAGCAGCTTTCTTTACCCGCCTAGTGAAGAAACTACTCGCCAGCAGCAGCAGCTAGACCTGGAGCAGGACCTGAAGCAGCAGGTGGTGGCATACTTGGGCAGCACCCTGCCACCCCATATTGAAGATCCGCTGGACTACTGGGCAGCCAAACTGGATTTGTGGCCGCAACTAGCAGACTTTGCCCTGGAAAAGCTGTCCTGCCCGGCAAGTAGTGTGGCATCAGAGCGGGTGTTTAGTGGGGGGTGCCATAGTTACCCCAAGAAGAACTCACCTGTCCACCCAAAATGTGGAGAGACCGACCTTTGTCTTGATGAATCAGGTGTGGATAAGCCAGGATTTCCACCCACCAATGCTTGATGCATCAGACTAGGTCATCCATGGTGCCACACCAACACTTTGACAACAGAGACAGGTTTCTTCTGGCTACCTGCCTCAGCTACTATTATGACGCTGCCACCCTCCTGATGCCACACATCTGATGCCAAGTGCTCCTTTTTACCCACCATCTTCAGCTGGTACTGGCATTGCCACCCACTGGGGGTCACTCTGTGGTCTCCTGATGCTGCTGTCACCTCACCACTCAAGTCTCCTGATGCTGCCACCTCCACACTGTCATTGTGCCACCCTGTGGCCTCCTCCTGATGCTGCTTCTGCCGCCACCTCCACACTGTCCTTGTGCCACCCTGTGGCCTCCTGATGCTGCTGCCACCTCCACAATGTCATTGTGCCACCCTGTGGCCTCCTGATCCTGCTGCCAACTTCACGCTGTTATTGTGCCACCCTGTGGCCTCCTCCTGATGCTGCCGCCACCTCCGCACTCTGTCATTGTGCCACTTGCTGGCCTCCTGATGCTGCTACCACCTCCACACTGTCATTGTGCCACTCTGTGGCCTTCTCCTGATGCTGCTGCCACCTCCAGACTCTGTTATTGGGCCACGCTGCAGTCTCCTCATGCTGCTTCCACCTCACCACTATGTCATAGGGCCACTCTGTGTACTTCTCATGCAGTTTCCACTCTCCCCACTTCAGGACTGGGCCACTATTTTGCCTTTCGGCCTGGCTGACCTCATCATTTATTTGACCCTTCTGCTCTGTCAGAAGGAAGAAAAAATTAAACGCACAACGGATCCTGTCTGTGTAGCAGCTGTAAGGCCTGTATGGCCCCATCAGAATTGGCTTGTGATTTGGTAGCCAAAAACAGGAGTGGGCACAAAACACAGAACACATGCAAATATTCCATTCACGTGTCATCTCTGTTTTGGATCTGCTCATGTATTTTTGGCTTTAGCAATACTGATGGATTACTGACCAAATGCTGAACGAGTGAAGGCGGATGCTCCACAGATGGATCAGGGGAAGTGCAAAATAATCTGCGACGTCAACACAAACTTACTGCTGACACCCTCTCCACTCTGTCGGGGGAGGGGGGCTCTACTTGTATAAGCGTTTAATAGAACAGGTTCTGTAGAAATCTATGTCACGTTATAGTAGGATCTTGGGCCTCTGCACGGTTCTTTATACCTGGCGCTAACATTGACCTGTAAGGCTCAGTTGACACTTGAGTTATTTGGTCATTTTTGCCCCCGCAACTGCCCAAATAAGTGAAGTGTGCAGTGATTCTAAGAGCAACGCCTGTCATCTACATGTCACACTGACTCACAGTATTGTTTCACTACTAAAGCAGACTCCCTATGCATGTTACTGCAAGGCACAATGTTCTACACCACTATACAGGCTCTCTGCAGCCAGGAAAAGCCGTTTTTAAACACGATTCGCCACAAATAAATTCGAATTGAACCAAATTTTGGGGGAAAATTCGGCGAACCAGCCCAATCAAATTTTTTTGAAATTTTGAAATTTGCTGATCTCTAATGATTACATTCTATCTGTTACAGGAAAACGCCAAAATTACAAATCTCATTCAGGCCGTTTTGGCCTTGGACCTTATCCTACAATAGCTTAGAGTTAACTCCTTCACTACCACTTCTTTCTACATACAAGTACATCTTAATAAATTTGAATATCAGCAAAAAGTTTACCGTAATTTATTTCAGTAATTCAATTCAAAAAGTGAAACTCACCTACTATATAGATTCATTGCACACAGAGTAAACTATTTTATGTGTTTATTTATTTTAAACCCTTAATGCGTAATGCTGAACATGTACGGCATTATGCACCCGCAATTGTATGGAGCGGGCTGCTGTGGTGAGCTCCATACGTGGCGGGTGCCAGCTGTATCATAGCAATATGGTAAGTTTATGCTTTTTTTCAGTTTTTTTTCTCATGTAGATATCATCTTTTTGTTTTGTTGTGGCAGACATTTTTGCAAACATAACAGGCATAACAGCTATATTGGTTGTCACCTTTCAGTTAATTTCTCAGACACTGATAATAAATAAGAAAATAATTACTGAGAAGTTAATTCAGAAGTAACAACTAATATGGCAGCAATTTGTGCTACATACATAAAGCATAATTGCCAAACTGGGGCTGCTGCTCTAACATCCATCCTAGGGCTCATGCACACGACCTTTGTTTTGCAGTCTGTTTTTCACACATCCGTTGTTCCACATCTGAGTTTTCTCTGATTTAAGTCCTCTTCCATTCTCTTATTGCACAAAACATATCCATATGGTTTCCATATTTGATCCGTTTTTTGCGGATCGGAAACAGTAACTTATTAATCGCCAAACACATGAGCAATATGGGCTGGGCATAGCATTTCTACAGTATGGATCCGCAAAATACAGATGACATACGGATATGTTCCGTGTGCGTTCCATATTTTTTGCGGACCCATTGACTTGAATGGGGCCTAGGACCGTGATGCACTACTTTTTTGCGGAACGGAAATACAGAAACTGAATGCACACGGAGTATATTCCATTGTTTTTGCGGACCCGTTGAAGTGAATGGTTTTGCATACGATCCGCAAAAAAACTGAACGGAAGCGGAAAGAAAATACATACGCGTACATGAGCCCTTAGGCTGAGTTCACACTTCACTTTTTTTGTCAGTTATGTCGATCAGTTATTGTGAGCCAAAACCAGGTGTGGATCATAAAATCTGTGTTTCGGATGTATATAACATCCTTAGTCGTAGCTATGACTAAGGGTTTTATATACATCCGAAAAACACGTCACAGGAGGTGCGTTTTTCTGTGCATACCTGGATTCCATTGTTTTATCCGGCGGCTGGAATGATCTTTTTATTCAGTTTGCATTTGTTGGAGTGCCACGCTTTTCCGTGCCCTGGACCTCTGCATTGGATCTAGCCGTGATTATCTTTTGCTTGTTCTGTGGATATCATATACTTACAGTATATATATATCTGATGATAAAGAAAGTGTATCCCTTTAGGTCGGGAAAAGGAGAGATTGACGAGTCTGATTGTAAGAGAGAGAAGCTAGTCTCCATATACATCCTTTGGGAATTACTTGAGTCGACTGTAATGCCTGCATTTCATATGAATAATGCTGGTGTGGATCACCTGCTGACCAGTTTCAGTAAAGTACCGTGAATTAATTATACCAAAACCGGTTTCCCCACCACATGCAGAGGAGGCTATAGCCAGATAAGTGGCGATTGCCTTCACCACACTACAATTTACTCCATCACTATCACCGCAATGGACGCCTGGGAGCAACGGCTTGAGGTAGGACACCAAGACCATTACAACTCCCATTCGCACTATGACTCCCATCCTCCACACCGGCTCCCACAAGTGCCCGCTGCAAATAGAGAAGGTATGCCATGGTATACTGCCCGAAAGTATGCCAAGGGGACATTCTTTTTGCATATGTCAAGCATTTCCTCAAGTAAACCAGGAACATAAGGAAAATGAGGGGTGGGCATAGCCATTAAAGATTTCTCCAGCTTTTTCTGTTAAATTCTGTACCAATTGGATAATTAATACTTAACCCACTTCTCTGTTAAGGCTCCTTCGCTCTCATCCCTGGTCTTCCAGTCCCCATCTGTTAACTTCCGAATGGACAAAGAAAGACAAATCTCAGCGGCATGTCATCCAGTAGTGGCATGCTGCATGGGGACAAGTCACCACAGAGGCCAGTCATTGGCTGCAGTGGTGCCTTTGGGAAGTTGGGAAGCTGACAGACGAGGACTGGAAGACCAGTGAAAGGAGCCGGAAAGGAGTGGCGGGAGCAGGTAAGTATTGAAGTATCGAGCTAGTTGGGGCACAGATTTAAAAAAAGCTGGACAATCCCTTTTAATCCTTTTAGATTACTGTCAGCTGAATTTGTCAATTTTGGTAGGACTGGATAACCATATAACATATATTGTGGCCTAACAGCTTTCCCCCGACAGCAGATGTAGAAGGATCAGACAGTTACATTGTAATATGCCTGATCCTTTTGTTGCTGTTGCTAGTGGTGTCCAGTAGTGGCTTTCTCCCCATTCAGAACACACGCACACTCGGCTGAAGGGAGAGTTCAAGAAAGATAGCAGTCAGCTGAACAAGCAGAAACCAACATGTCTCTAAAATGTATAGCCAGCTGAAGTTGTATCAAACAATAAAACTTAGAAATAGAAAAGTTTCCTACATGGCAAAACTCCCAACATGGCTGACTGACATAAGGGCAAAACGTGCAGAATATATTTAAATGGTTTCTGTGGTACAAGAAAACTGCTGTACAAAACTGTGACTGTCTTTATATTGTAGTATTAGCTTGTAATATGTTTGGAATGACGACTGACAGACAGCCAAAAAACAAAATATGTAGCAATATTTTTTGTACTATTGCTGTTCACTAGTTTAGAGACGCTTCTTCTGTACACATATGACTTCACATGATTACGCCTGCACTGCGTCCTTCTTGTTCTACTTCATCACTGCGGCATAGTGTCTGAGGAAGGCCTGCAGGCCGAAACGTTGCATACTTGAATATCGCCATATGTAAAATAAAAATCTCTACTATCAGGACTCAAATCCTGATGCTGTAGTTGTATTAATTACTGTTCATTAGTTTAACCAGCAGGTGGCATTATGACCCCACATAAAGGTTTTAGCCACAAGACTGCAGCTTTGGTAGTGTGCTGTCTCTCCTTAAGGCTCCATTCACACGTCCGCAAAATGGGTCCGCATCCTTTCCGCAATTTTGCGTAAAGGGTGCGGACCCATTCATTCTCTATGGGGACGGAATGTGCTGTCCGCATCCACATTTGCGGATCCGCACTTCCGCATCCGTGCTTCCGTTTCCGCAAAAAAATAGAACATGTCCTATTCTTGTCCGCAATTGCGGACAAGAACAGGCATATTCTATTATGTCGGCAATGTGCGGTCCGCAAAATGCGGAAAGCACATTGCCGCTTTCCGTGTTTTGCGGATCCGTGTCTCCGT
Organism: Bufo gargarizans; assembly: GCF_014858855.1. Lineage (NCBI taxonomy): Eukaryota > Metazoa > Chordata > Amphibia > Anura > Bufonidae > Bufo > Bufo gargarizans. The sequence continues at coordinate 389,109,394 of NC_058080.1, read as the reverse complement.
GTATCCGCAAAACACATTGCGGACGTGTGAATACAGCCTAAAGAAGCACTCCCACAAAAAGTTTTACTCTCTGACTAAAGCTACATGCACACGACCGTATGTGTTTTGCGGTCCGCAAATTGCAGATCCGCCCAAAAAATTGATGACATCCGTATGCCATCTTTTTTTTGGGTGGATCCATTGTAACAATGCCTAAAACGGACAAGAATAAGACGTTCTATTATTTTTGCGGGGATACGGAACGGACATACTGATGCGGACAGCATTTTTCAGACCGCACATTGCCGGCACTAACAGAATATGCCTGTTCTTGTCCGCAATTGCGGACAAGAATAGGACATGTTCTATTTTTCTGCGGAACGGAATTGCGGACCCGGAAGTGCGGATCCACAATTCTGGATCCGGGCAGCACATCGTGCTGCCCCATAGAAATGAATAGGTCTGCAATTCCATTCCGCAAAATGCAGAACGAAATTGCGGACGTGTGAATGGAGCCCAAAAGAACACTATAGTCCCAGAACTAGGGGTTAAAACCCCTTCAGCCACTTACCTTTCTCCAGCGCCATCACTGGGAACTCTTCTCCCCGATCCTCCTCTCAGCTGTGAATGCGCATGCACACGCATTCAAAACTATGTTCCGCGTCTCCCCACTGTAATTTTCACAGTGAGAATCGCGGAAGCACCTCTAGCAGCTGTCAGGGAGACAGCTACAAGAAGCTTGATTAACCCTAAGGGAAACATAGCAGTTCTTTTAATTTAAATGCTGAGAAAGGGGTGGAACATATGTGATGTCATGATATGGGCAGATCACCTGATAAGGGTGAGGGGGCGGCAATTTTTATCTTGCCTAGGGCGGCAAAAATTCTTGCACCGGCCCTGGTCCTGACCTCAACCCGATTGAGATGCTGTGACATGACCTCAAGAAAGCGATTCACACCAGACATCCTAAGAATATTGCTGAACTGAAACAGTTCTGTAAAGAGGAATGGTCAAGAATTACTCCTGACCGTTGTGCATGTCTGATCTGCAACTACAGGAAACGTTTGTTTGAAGTTATTGCTGCCAAAGGAGATTCAACCAGTTATTAAATCCAAGAGGGTTCACATACTTTTTCAACCTGCACTGTGAATGTTTACATGGTGTGTTCAAGAAAAACATGGTAACATTTAATTCTTTGTGTGTTATTAGTTTAAGCAGACTGTGATGGTCTATTGTTGTGACTTAGATGAAGATCAGATCACATTTTATGACCAATTTGTGCAAAAATCCATATCATTCCAAAGGGTTCACATACTTTTTCTTGCAACTGTATATACACAGTCATAGAGGGAAGGCTGTCAGTCACTGATAGGGATGAGCGAATTGACTTCAGATAAAACATCCAAAGTTGATTCACATAAAACTTTGTTAGAATACTGTACAGAGCAAAGTTATTGCTTTGCAAAGTCTTGTGAGACCTCGCGTAATAACTTCAGAAATTGATTTCTACTGTAAAAAAAACATGCAAGTAGTACTTTGGAACCAAACCTGAGTTTGGGAAATGTTTTTTTACAGTAGAAATCAATTTATGAAGTTATTGCGCGAAGTCTCGCGAGACTACGCAAAGTAATAACTTCGGCAATTCTAATACTGTACAGAACGCTCGCTCCTTACAGTATTGAAACAAAATTTTCTGCAAATCGACTTTGGATGTTTCATCCGAAGTCGATTCACTCATCCCTAGTCACTGATAGGATTGCCTCCTTGACTTCAAAGCCCAGAATGAACAGTTGCCCCTTAGGCCTCATGCACACGACCGTTGTGTGCATCCGTGGCCGTTGTGCCGTTTTCCTTTTTTTTTCGCGGACCCATTGACTTTCAATGGGTCCGTGGAAAAATCGGAAAATGCACCGTTTTGCAGCCGAGGCCGTGATCCGTGTATCCTGTCCGTCAAAAAAATATGACCTGTCCTATTTTTTTGACGGACAACGGTTCACGGACCCATTCAAGTCAATGGGTCCGTGAAAGAACACGGATGCACACAAGATTGGCATCCGTGTCCGTGATCCGTGGCCGTAGGTTGCTTTCATACAGACGGATCCGAAGATCCGTCTGCATAAAAGCTTTTTCTGATCTAAGTTTTCACTTCGTGAAAACTCATTTCCGACAGTATATTCTAACACAGAAGCGTTCCCATGGTGATGGGGACGCTTCTAGTTAGAATACACTGCAAACTTTGTACAAGACTGCCCCCTGCTGCCTGGCAGCACCCGATCTCTTACAGGGGGATATGATAGCACAATTAACCCCTTCAGGTGCGGCACCTAAAGGGGTTAATTGTACTATCATATTCCCCTGTAAGAGATCAGGGCTGCCAGGCAGCAGGGGGCAGACCCCCCCCCTCCCCAGTTTGAATATCGTTGGTGGCACAGTGTGCCCCCACCATCGCCCCCCCTCCCTCCCTCTATTGTATTAAATCGTTGGTGGCACAGTGTGCCAACCACCATCGGCCCCCCTCCCTCCCTCCCTCTATTGTATTAAATCGTTGGTGGCACAGTGTGCCAACCACCATCGGCCCCCCTCCCTCCCTCTATTGTATTAAATCGTTGGTGGCACAGTGTGCCAACCACCATCGCCCCCCCCCTCCCTCTATAGCAGTAACATTGGTGGCAGTGTGCGGTCTCAACAGTAGAAGATTCATACTTACCTGGGAGCTGCGATGTCTGTGTCCGGCCGGGAGCTCCTCCTACTGGTAAGTGACAGTTCTTTAGCAATGCGCCGCACAGACCTTTCACTTACCAGTAGGAGGAGCTCCCGGCCGGACACAGACATCGCAGCAGCAAGCAGGTAAGTATGAATCTTCTACTGTTGAGACCGCACACTGCCACCAATGTTACTGCTATAGAGGGAGGGGGGGGGGGGCGATGGTGGTTGGCACACTGTGCCACCAACGATTTAATACAATAGAGGGAGGGAGGGGGGCCGATGGTGGTTGGCACACTGTGCCACCAACGATTTAATACAATAGAGGGAGGGAGGGGGGGCGATGGTGGGGGCACACTGTGCCACCAACGATATTCAAACTGGGGAGGGGGGGGGCTGCCCCCTGCTGCCTGGCAGCCCTGATCTCTTACAGGGGAATATGATAGTATAATTAACCTCTTTAGGTGCCGCACCTAAAGGGGTTAATTGTGCTATCATATCCCCCAGTAAGAGATCGGGTGCTGCCAGGCAGCAGGGGGCAGTCTTGTACAAAGTTTGTAGTGTATTCTAACCTGAAGCGTCCCCATCACCATGGGAACGCCTCTGTGTTAGAATATACTGTCGGATCTGAGGTTCACGAAGTAGCTCATATCCGACAGTATATTCTAACATAGAGGCGTTCCCATGGTGATGGGGACGCTTCAAGTTAAAATATACCATCGGATTGGAGAAAACTCCAATCCGATGGTATAAAAGAACTCCAGACTTTACATTGAAAGTCAATGGGGACGGATCCGTTTGAAATGGCACCATATTGTGTCAACATCAAACGGATCCGTCCCCATTGACTTGCATTGTAATTCAGGACGGATCCGTTTGGCTCCGCACGGCCAGGCGGACACCAAAATGACTTTTTTTTCATGTCCGTGGATCCTCCAAAAATCAAGGAAGACCCACGGACGAAAAAACGGTCACGGATCACGGACCCACGGACCCCGTTTTTGCGGACCGTGAAAAAAAACTGTCGTGTGCATGAGGCCTTAGACTAACACCGCTACACTGGATTCTGATGCAGGTGCCAGATGCCTTACATTCAAACTCTGGCAGAGCAGAGAGTCATTGCTCCACCATTTACTTATTTTGTAGCGTTAATGAACATTAGTACCTGACTGTGTGATTAGGTGTTTTTATGTTCCTCTTCTATGGAACATATCATATACATATTTAAGGTAGTAATGAGAAGGTGTGACCTTACCTAGTTATACCTAGTTATGTTTCTGGATCCACTCTGAGTACATTATTATTCTGGGTAAATGCCAGGGCCCATCCTAAAATGATACAAAATATAGGCACTTTCATTGCAAGCTATATATATATATTTTTTTATTTGCTTATATAGCACTGACATATTCCACAGCACTTTACAGATATTATCTTTGTTTACTATCCCCAGTGGAGCTCACAATCTAAGTTCCCTCTCAGTATGTCTTTGAAGTGTGGGAGGAAGCCAGAGTACCCATGTGGAGAACATACAAACTGTCATGGAACCATGAACCAGACGTACAACAAGAGATAAGTGGAAATAAGAAGGCTTTATTGAAAATCAAGCTGTAAGGCAAAAGTCCAAACGGATGGCTAAACCGAAGCAGGGTCTTGCGAAGCCAGAGGTCAGGAACCAGAAGGGTAGTCAGACGAAGCCTGGATCAGGAACCAGCAGGGTAGTCAGACGAAGCCTGGATCAGGAACCAGCAGGGTAGTCAGACGAAGCCTGGATCAGGAACCAGCAGGGTAGTCAGACGAAGCCAGGAACAGGAACCAGAAGCAGCAGCAGTCTTAGAAGCATGTGAACACAGGAGGACCAAGCAAGGAACTGAAGCCACAGACCTCCTATATATATGAGCTAGGCATCCAGCTCCTCCCAGTGGGAAGGAGAAGCCGCAGGGTGGGAGGCTACAAGAACCCCAGAAACCAAGATGACCCCAAAAAGCGCTGCAGGGCAGGAAGACCACTGGGCTGGGGCCACTGTAAGACAGCCGAAACCTTCTCAGGATCCATGGAGAACCCCTCAGCGGAAATGATGTAACCTAAGAAGGTTACCTGGGATCGGTGAAATTCGCATTTCTCAAGCTTACCGAACAGCTTGTTCTCTCGTAACCGTTGCAACACTCATCTGACATCCAGAATGTGGGCCTCCATGGATTCAGAATATACCAAGATGTCATCCAAATAGACCACCACACACTGCTGCAACAGGTCACGGAAAACATCGTTGATGAATTCCTGGAAGACTGCGGGCGCATTGCACAACCCAAAGGGCATAACCAAGGATTCATAATGACCGGTCCTGGTGTTAAACGCGGTCTTCCACTCATCGCCCGCCTTGATCCTTACCAGGTTATATGCCGCCCTCAGGTCGAGTTTGGTAAGGACCGTGGCCCCTTTGAGGCGATCGAACAGCTCGGAAATCAAGGGTATCGGGTAAGCGTTCTTGATCGTGATGCGATTGAGACCCCTGTAATCGATGCAAGGCCTCAACTCACCGCCCTTCTTTTTCACAAAGAAAAATCCAGCCCCTGCCGGGGACGAGGATTTGCGAATGTGTCCGCGTGAAAGCGCCCCCCTCACGTACTCCTACATGGCCTCATTCTCCGCTACCGACAGTGGATAGACTTTGCCACGAGGAGGAACGGCACCAGATTGTAACTCTATGGCACAATCGTATGGGCGGTGCGGAGGTAGGGCAACCGCACGCACCTTATCGAATACATCCCGGTACTCCTCGTATTCAGGAGGCAACAGAGAGTCAGAGGAAGTACACAGCAACTTGACAGGCCCATGGATGCAACTAGCCCCACACTGCGGTGACCACGAGAGGATTTCGGCCGATCTCCAATCGAAAGTCGGATTATGCTTCTGGAGCCAGGGGTACCCCAAGACCACCGAGTAGTGTGGAGACGAAATAACCTGGAGACAGACCGACTCTCTGTGAACGGCACCAATGGCCATCCCCACTGGAAGGGTCTCCTGAGTCACGTGTGGCGGCAGAAGGGGTCTGCCGTCTATCGCCTCAAGAGCCAGTGGGGAACCTCGAGGCTGCAGAGGAATGGAATTGGCGGCAGCGAACACACTATCAATGAACAAACCACCAGCACCAGAGTCCACCAACGCCTGGGTCGTCACCGAGCCCCCGACCCAGGAGATGACAACAGTAATCAGTGGTTTGTCAACACGGGAAACCGGGGACGAGGAGACTCCACCCAAGATCTGCCCCCGACAGGATCTCAGGTGCGAGCGTTTCCCGGACGGTTCGGGCATGCCAACCGAAAATGCCCACCGAGACCACAGTACATGCATCGGCCCTAGCGTCTCCGGAGTACCCTCTCCCCCTCGGACAGGCGAGCAAACCCCAGCTGCATGGGTTCACCCCCAGACAAGTCATCCCCAGGAGGCGTGGGAGGAGAGGGAGGCACGGGTGGGACAGCAAACGTAGGCGCCAATCTGTTAGAAGACCTCCGCAGGCTCTCCTTAAAGGAAGGTCTCTCCCTGAGTCTGGTGTCAATCAAAATCAGGAAAGAAATAAGAGACTCGAGCTCCACTGGTAGGTCCTTAGCTGCAACCTCATCCTTCAAGGCATCCGAGAGACCATGAGAGAAAGCAGCGACCAGAGCCTCATTATTCCAGCCCACCTCTGCTGCCAGGGTATGAAACTCAATGGCGTATTCAGCTACGGATCGTGAACCCTGTCTGATGGACATAAGGAGCTTCGCAGCAGAGGCAGCACGAGCCGGCACATCGAATACCTTCCGAAGAGAAGCAACAAAACCGGAAAACTCGGCAACCACCGGATTGTTGTTCTCCCATAAAGGGCTGGCCCAGGCCAAGGCCTTGTCCGAGAGCAGCGAGATCAAGAAGCCCACCTTTGATCTCTCAGTAGGAAAGGCATGTGGCAGCAACTCGAAATAAATGCCCACCTGGTTAAGGAAACCTCGGCACTGAGTTGGCTCTCCCCCAAAGCGCTGTGGAAGGGGGGCAGAACCGGTCATACCCCGAAACACCGCAGGCGCAGCAACAGGTGTCGGGGTAGACTCTGGCGCAACAACCAGAGCGGCAGTAGGAGAGGGGCCCAGGAGCGACAACCGACCCATCGGCAACGGAAGCTAAATGAGCCGTGCGTTCAAGCAGGGTTTGCAACGCCACAGCGAACCGACCCAACAGGTGATCCTGCTGATCAAGTCTGGCAACCAGCGTAGGTAGCGAGGATGGCCCTGTACCGTCAGAATTCATGGCTTGGTCCTAATGTCATGGAACCATGAACCAGACGTACAACAAGAGATAAGTGGAAATAAGAAGGCTTTATTGAAAATCAAGCTGTAAGGCAAAAGTCCAAACGGATGGCTAAACCGAAGCAGGGTCTTGCGAAGCCAGAGGTCAGGAACCAGAAGGGTAGTCAGACGAAGCCTGGATCAGGAACCAGCAGGGTAGTCAGACGAAGCCTGGATCAGGAACCAGCAGGGTAGTCAGACGAAGCCTGGATCAGGAACCAGCAGGGTAGTCAGACGAAGCCAGGAACAGGAACCAGAAGCAGCAGCAGTCTTAGAAGCATGTGAACACAGGAGGACCAAGCAAGGAACTGAAGCCACAGACCTCCTATATATATGAGCTAGGCATCCAGCTCCTCCCAGTGGGAAGGAGAAGCCGCAGGGTGGGAGGCTACAAGAACCCCAGAAACCAAGATGGCCGCCAGCACATGTCAAACGAAGGAGAACAGCAAGAAGGTAAGACCATGACACAAACTCAATGCAGATGTTGTCCTTGGTTAGCTTCGAACCTAGGAACTCAGCGCTGCAAGGCACCAGTGCTAACCACGGAGTCACCATGCTGACTGTATGAATCATAATTAATATTAGGTAGGGTTGACATCTGTTGTGGCAGCCTCTTTTGCACTAACATAATTGTCTGGCCTTGACAACCTTCTTTATAGCAAGCCAATAGAACGGAATTGCACACCATAGAAGGTAGACAAGGTGCCACCAGGATGGTTATTTAACCACATAATGTTGACAAGTGAAATCCAGGGCATACTTGTATGGATGAGTAATCTTTGTTTTGTATATTATTTTTTTTGTACTTTCTCTGTATTGTATAGTAAGTCCAGATGAAATCGCAGCCAACATTTTGGTCAGAGTTACCTTTATCAAGTCGGATCTGTGTAAAGAAATATGGAAATAAGCATATTCATAAATACAGTCAGGTCCATAAATATTGGTACATCAACACAATTCTAACATTTTTGGCTCTATACATCACCGTAATGGATTTGAAATGAAACGAACAAGATGTGCTTTAACTGCAGACTGTCAGCTTTAATTTGAGGGTATTTACATCCAAATCAGGTGAACGGTGTAGGAATTACAACAGTTTGCATATGTGCCTCCCACTTGTTAAGGGTCTAAAAGTAATGGGACAATTGGCTTCTCAGCTGTTCCATGGCCAGGTGTGTGTTATTCCCTCATTATCCCAACTACAATGAGCAGATAAAAGGTCCAGAGTTCATTTTAAGTGTGCTATTTGCATTTGGAATCTGTTGCTGTCAACTATCAAGATGAGATCCAAAGAGCTGTCACTATCAGTGAAGCAAGCCATCATTAGGCTGAAAAAGAAAAACAAACCCATCAGAGAGATAGCAAAAACATTAGGCGTGGCCAAAACAACTGTTTGTAACATTCTTAAAAAGAAGGAACGCACCGGTGAGCTCAGCAACACCAAAAGACCCGGAAGACCACGGAAAACAACTGTGGTGGATGACCGAAGAATTGTTTCCCTGGTGAAGAAAACACTCTCCAGGAGGTAGGTGTATGTGTGTCAAAGTCAACAATCAAGAGAAGACTTCACCAGAGTGAATACAGAGGGTTCACCACAAGATGTAAACCATTGGTGAGCCTCAAAAACAGGAAGGACAGATTACAGTTTGCCAAACAACATCTAAAAAAGCCTTCACAGTTCTGGAACAACATCCTATGTACAGATGAGACCAAGATCAACTTGTACCAGAGTGATGGGAAGAGAAGAGTATGGAGAAGGAAAGGAACTGCTCATGATCCTAAGCATGCCACCTCATCAGTGAAGCATGGTGGTGGTAGTGTCATGGCGTGGGCATGTATGGCTGCCAATGTAACTGGTTCTCTTGTATTTATTGATGATGTGACTGCTGACAAAAGCAGCAGGATGAATTCTGAAGTGTTTCGGGCATATTATCTGCTCATATTCAGCCAAATGCTTCAGAACTCATTGGACGGCGCTTCACAGTGCAGATGGACAATGACCCAAAAGATACTGCAAAAACAACCAAAGAGTTTTTTAAGGGAAAGAAGTGGAATGTTATGCAATGGCCAAGTCAATCACCTGACCTGAATCCGATTGAGCATGTATTTCACTTGCTGAAGACAAAACTGAAGAGAAAATGCCCCAAGAACAAGCAGGAACTGAAGACCGTTGCAGTAGAGGCCTGGCAGAGCATCACCAGGGATGAAACCCAGCGTCTGGTGATGTCTATGCGTTCCAGACTTCAGGCTGTAATTGACTGCAAAGGATTTGCAACCAAGTATTAAAAAGTGAAAGTTTGATTTATGATTATTATTCTGTCCAATTACTTTTGGTCCCTTAACAAGTGGGAGGCACATATGCAAACTGTTGTAATTCCTACACCGTTCACCTGATTTGGATGTAAATACCCTCAAATTAAATCTGACAGTCTGCAGTTAAAGCACATCTTGTTCGTTTCATTTTAAATCCATTGTGGTGGTGTATAGAGCCAAAAATGTTAGAATTGTGTTGATGTCCTAATATTTATGGACCTGACTGTACATAGCTGTATATGAGGGTATGGCCAGTAGTAGTAGGTAGAAGGACATATCATACTAGTGGCAGGCTAAAGACAGATGATAAACGTATGGTCACGTATAAATACTAAAGAATACTATGTCATATAAAGAGTGGCGGAATGGAGCATAAATATATGTGGTAGTGTAAGCCAACAGTGTAAAGAGATAGAGTGGGCAAGCAGGTAACAGTATAAGGCACAGTGGAATGGTGAGATAGCATAGGCAAACAAGGAAGGAAAACAGGTGAACTAGAATGAAGGGAAGATGTTGGTAATACTGGCAAATTGAATAAAGACTACAGAGTAACAGCAAATACAATGTGAAACAACGTGAAGGATGTCACACGTGATGATGCGGATAACATGAGAATTCACGACTGCTCGTGTGATTACACAAGTGATGTTGTTATTCCGGGCGGGGGCATGCAATTAATATCTACAGTGTATTGGGGAAGAGGGGGCAGTAATAGAGAATGATGTGTAGCCTGGGGTCAAGCTTGGAAAAGTGGAAGGAAGAGGGACGATGGGGAGGCAGGACTGAAAGGTGAATATGTATGAGGAGAATGTCAGTAATATGTACTGATAAACATTAGACTTTCATATATTTTAGATTCATTACACACAACTGAAGTAGTTCAAGCCTTTTATTGTTTTAATATTGATGATTTTGGCATACAGCTCATGAAAACCCAAAATTCCTATCTCAAAAAATTAGCATATCATGAAAAGGTTCTCTAAACGAGCTATTAACCTAATTATTTGAATCAACTAATTAACTCTAAACACCTGCAAAAGATCCCTGAGGCTTTTAAAAGCTCCCAGCCTGGTTCATTACTCAAAACCGCAATCGTGGGTAAGACTGCCGACCTGACTGCTGTCCAGAAGGCCATCATTGACACCCTCAAGCAAGGGGGTAAGACACAGAAAGAAATTTCTGAACGAATAGGCTGTTCCCAGAGTGCTGTATCAAGGCACCTCAGTGGGAAGTCTGTGGGAAGGAAAAGTGTGGCAGAAAACGCTGCACAACGAGAAGAGGTGACCGGACCCTGAGGAAGATTGTGGAGAAGGACCGATTCCAGACCTTGGGGGACCTGCGGAAGCAGTGGACTGAGTCTGGAGTAGAAACATCCAGAGCCACCGTGTACAGGCGTGTGCAGGAAATGGGCTACAGGTGCCGCATTCCCCAGGTCAAGCCACTTTTGAACCAGAAACAGCGGCAGAAGCGCCTGATCTGAGCTACAGAGAAGCAGCACTGGACTGTTGCATGTCATTCGGAAATCAAGGTGCCAGAGTCTGGAGGAAGACTGGGGAGAGGGAAATGCCAAAATGCCTGAAATCCAGTGTCAAGTACCCACAGTCAGTGATGGTCTGGGGCGCCATGTCAGCTGCTGGTGTTGGTCCACTGTGTTTTATCAAGGGCAGGGTCAATGCAGCTAGCTATCAGGAGATTTTGGAGCACTTCATGCTTCCATCTGCTGAAAAGCTTTATGGAGATGAAGATTTCATTTTTCAGCACGACCTGGCACCTGCTCACAGTGCCAAAACCACTGGTAAATGGTTTACTGACCATGGTATTACTGTGCTCAATTGGCCTGCCAACTCTCCTGACCTGAACCCCATAGATAATCTGTGGGATATTGGGAAGGGAAAGTTGAGAGACGCAAGACCCAACACTCTGGATGAGCTTAAGGCCGCTATCGAAGCATCCTGGGCCTCCATAACACCTCAGCAGTGCCACAGGCTGATTGCCTCCATGCCACGCCGCATTGAAGCAGTCATTTCTGCAAAATGATTCCCGACCAAGTATTGAGTGCATAACTGAACATAATTATTTGAAGGTTGACTTTTTTGTATTAAAAACACTTTTCTTTTATTGGTCGGATGAAATATGCTAATTTTTTGAGATAGGAAATTTGGGTTTTCATGAGCTATATGCCAAAACAGGAACCAGAGGTGAGGACCAGCAGTGCTAGAAACAGTGGTGAACTAAATGGTCAGTATATGTTCTTGTTCTTTTATTATTTTATCACATTTAGGGGCACTTGGGAGATTTTCCTAGAACTCGAACAACCCATTTAGCATATATTTTATGCATGTCTATTATTGAACCTGATGTGAATAGAAGGCATTAAACCTAGGAGAAACAAGACATGTAGCAGGGAAAATGGCTAATTTCCACAATGCAGGGGTGCATGCTTTTGAAGGTTTTATAATAGCAGATCGAGTACCGTTAATATTTCACGATGGAAATATTACTCTCCCAGAATGAGAAAGGGCAACATTAGGGCAACCTGCCATCTAGTTATCTTCCTCCAGTAAGGTTGGGATATGACCAATAAGACTTCTCACTTTCATCAATGGGTAGAAGTACCAGGGTAATTGGTTGACCAAGGACAGTCAGGGCCCTGTACTAAGAAGGGAGATTTTTCTAGCTTTGAAGTTATTTTTAGTGATTAGTTACATAGTAAACCTAAAAATGGAGGTGCTATGAAGTAGTATGTAGTAATATTATTATTCTCATCATTCCAATTATTATGTCCTCACCTGGTAAAGTGGATCTGCTAAACCTCTGGTTGGATGAGCAGGTCTAAAAGATGTTATGTCATAATTGATGTAAAAATCAAAAGGTATGACTTCATGGCTGCAATTCTTCCATGAAGATCACTTCTGTCCAGACTTCTCCTAACAATAAATTGGTATACCTGGGTTTTACTGGTTTCTGACAATTCTGAGCTAAAAGCACAGCTGGACATCTTCCTATTTTGAAGGAAAATAAGCATGATCTTTCATCTGCTGCACTATGTTTTCAGGACTCGATGCTGAAAAATACAGACAGATACTTATCCATCATGCAGTACCCATTAGGAAGGTATCTGATTAGCTCCAAATGTATTCTGCAGCAGGACAACAACCTCAAACTATACAAAATTATCTTATTATCTTCAGCATAAGGAAGAACAAGGACTTCTGGAAGTAAAGGTATGTCTTACAGAGCCCTAATGTCAACAAAATCGAGTCAAGAGACCGAAGTAAGCCCACATCCACAGAAGATCTGAGGTTAGTTCTCAAAGTTGTTTAGAACAACCTTCTGTGGAGTTCCTTCAAAACTGTGTGCAAATGTTTCTAGAAGAATTGATGCTGGTTTGAAGGAAAATCATGGTTACACCAATACTGATTTGATTTAGATTTCTCTCGTTCATTCACTTTGTATTTTATACAATGATAAAAATGTAACTAACACCTCTATTTTTGAAAGCATTCTTACTTTGTGGCACAGTACTGTATATATAAAAAGTACAAAACATAAACTAGTTACGTTACCAATAAATATTGCTGCCAAATGTTTTATATAGAAGTTTCTTTATTTGTCAAAAATGAAGCAATATTTAAGAATATGCATTTAAAATATATTACATTAGTATATATACATAATATTTAGATAAGTATTATTTATTATATCTGTTTTCAAGATTACTTTATCTTTATATAATGTGGTAGAAAAAATAAAGTGTGTTCATATTGAAGAATTCTCCTTTAGTCCATGACTGAGCCAGACTCTGAAGGTAGACCCTCAGATCTTCTCCATTTAGATAACCGGACTTTGAACCATTTCTAGAGCAAAAAAAAAAAGGAAAGAATGATTATTTTGTTTAATTGATTATTAATTTAATTAATTATTATTATTATATATATATATATATATATATATATATTGATATGACATGTCAAACCATCTGCAGCTGCATTACAAGGATTATTCTAACGTAATACTTGGTTATTGTTTGAATTTTCGGCAGAATGAGGCAGAATGAATGTATTATTCCATATTGTTATTCTATACATCGCGCACTCATCACAACAAGAAGCACAATCTATATTTAGACAGCTGTACACATGATTATAGGTCAATAATTCCAGAAGCCACATATAAACCCTGCTGTGTGACTCGCCATTATAGCCTCGCGTTATGACCATATGCACTGAAACCTACATTAACAATATTACAGATATATCTTATAACTAGAACAGTGTGGTATAATACTAGTGTGTTGAATTTCAAAAACTGTGACCCCCTCTGACACATAAGAAGACACCACTATTATAAATGAGACACGGAAAGTGGAAGACTCTAGTGCAGTGACCCAGTGAATCACTGCAAATAATTAATTGCTAAAAGTTAAAAGTTATTATCTAATGTTAAAAGCGTTTATCTCTCTGTGCACAATGTATTCCAAACAGTTGTGTATGGACATCAAACAGTTAACACTGGCAGTCTTGGTTAGGTTGCCGTGGAGTCTGGCTTGGCCCACCTCCTCTGGTTATTGAGTTAGGAGTCAGAGAAGCTATAGACAAGACCAATGTGTGAGAGCTCCTGATAAGTAGGCCCAAAGAGAAGCCTAATCTAGGAACCCCCATTCCTGAGACTAAAAAGCTACCAAAGAAAAATCTAACTGAGAAACTAGCCCTGAGGTGAGAACATCAACCGAAGGTATAGAACTACATTCCAAGGTCTTGCACTGGATTCAGGCAGTAAAGTATTGCTCATTTATGCCATTAAGACTTTACTGCTTGTGGAAAGGGTTAATTGCCTCCGACACCCACCCCTACACTATGATGGACTGGCTGTCCGGATATAAAATCTGTACCCTGCAGCCTGGGAATTGCAGAAAAAGTCAATGATAGCAGAATTCTACACCTGAAGTTATTTAGAAAGCTTGTAAACTGAACTTAGAGTGAGACCTAGGGAAGATTACTACCATTATTGCTGCTGCCTATAGACAACTATTGGGAGAAGTCTACTGTGTAACACACCACTGAACACTGCCTTTTGTTGCTGTATGAAATACTACTCCCATTAACTAGAATTATTTATTACATTGAAACAGGCCTGGTCATGGACTCTCACTTTACCTGACCTCCTGCCTTGCACCCAGTCAAAAACATCCACCATCGAGGGCATCCCAACTAAAACCAGGCAGGAGTCCCATAAGGTCCAGGGTGTGCCCCGAGGGTAGAAAGGGTGCGCCTCCATTCATTGCACAGCACCAGGAAAGCCAGAGGGACGATAGCCACCGTAAAATGTGAGAGCTACTACTACTCCTTCCATCTTCCTCTCCAGGTTGCTGCACTATTAAAGTTTTTCCAATGTATATGTCTGACTGTTTCAAATTTTGTTCCTAACCTGTACTGTTACTGTTTGTTTCCACCCCACTGCACTGCTTGTGCACGTGCTAGATTCTACTGTGCGGACGAGCTCTCATGCCGTGAAGTTTGCCCCCACTTTCTTGCGGCTGCCCTAACGTCCCATGGTGTCATGCACAGCGCCCTGAGCAATGACACAACGTTTCCTGCTCCCTTCCTTCACTCATGTGTTGCTGCTCATAGGTGCTGTAGATATATCTGACATAACATGCAGACTAGGGGTCCATGCATAGGGTCTTATATCCCCCAAGTATAGGATTAGGCAGGTAACATGCAGACTGTCCAATCCAGGATTCTCTGTGGCAGCTTCCATTGACATTAAGTATTAAGATATTCATATATAATGTAATTGATACTGGATATATATTGATCACCACCAAACTTGATGTCAGTTCCAGTGCCCTTATTAATATGTTGTAATATCAAGTATTGCTGCTTGACGACTAAATAATAATCATAGGGACAATTCATATATTAGTTAGGTCACACAATGTAACTAAATTTCAAATATAGCCTTAGCAAAACTGGTGTAAAGGAAAACTGGCTTAGTTACCCAATCAGATTCCACCTTTCATTTTTCAAGGCTCCTTTGAAAAATGGCAACTAAGAAATTTTTCCTTTACACCAGTTTTGATAAATCTCCCCCATTATATTAATATGGCCATAACTGTTTTAGCCTCACAGACTTTATAATAAATAATAATAAATAATTCTGCTATGCTGCTTCCTTTTAATTTTAGACAATGTCTTAATAATTTTGAAGAAATAAACATAGAACTACAGCAAAACAATAAACCCATATATCATTCTGTCATGTAGTCATCTAGTGGTAGACATTTATTCAAAGGGGGTTTCCCATGAATAATATTATAAACCAGCACCTGGATCTGAATATTTTTGTAATTGCATGTAATTAAAAAGTGATTATAGCTACTGAGTTATTCACTGCAGTCCATCTGTATAGCGCCACCTGCTGTTTGCTCTTTTTCTAATTTCTTTGTCTTGCTCACTGAGATGGAAGCACATGTTCAGTTAAGAAAGGAAGGAAATCCAGCAACTGGAGGCTTCTTTTTATTGAAAAATCCATAAAATAGTCCATAAACCAAGCAGTCACATGTTCAGTTCTATCCTTCAACCACCACCAGCTGTAGCAGACAGGGCACGCCCTCTGAGACAGGGCAAGCCCCCTGAGCTACCAACCTGAAATAAATCTAGCAGAGCAATTGGAGCAAGAAATGGGGAGATCTCTGGATCCATGTGAGGTACAGGGCTGGTTCTAGCTTTGTTAGAAAGAGATTGTCATGTACCAGACTCTATATGATTTTCATTTTTTACATTATTCATGGGATACCTCCTTTAAGGAAATGATTGAGTAAATATCTCATTAAGTAGGTCCATATACTAACAATGATCTATCATATTCTTTATGATGGTAGGGAGATGTAGATCTAGACACCAATTCCAATACAAGAACAAGCATCTCAGTGTGAGGACTGAGGCCGGGTGATGTCCACCGCTACCCATTAATGTATCAGTTTCTCTCCTTACTGAAAGGAGAGACACAATTGATGCCTTTCTGTACCCAAGGTCAGCCAGAAGAACAAACTGCCGCCTGATAGTAGAGCTAAACAAAGAACATCTAGGGCCTGCACATGAACCATTTGTGACAATGTGTGATCTGTTTATGTCTTATGTGTACCCTATTGTTCAATGAGCAGGACAAGTGGGTCATATGACAAACCAAGGCAAGTGCATATAGCTATTTTTAAAAGCGATGAATGTTAGTACCACCCGGGTTACTGTGGAAGAGATAAAACAGCAGCCTGCTCTTTAAGCCAGACACATTTTATCTTGTAACATTTTATGAGACAAGATTTATCAAAAGTGGTGCAAAAGAAAACAGGCTTAGTTGCCAATCAGATTCCACCTTTCATTTTTCAAAGGAGCCCTGAAAAATGAAAGGTCGAGGCTAAAAGGATGCTATAGGGCGGCTAATGAGTCAGTTTTCCTTTTCATCACTTTTGTTAAATCTCCTCCAATGGATATGTAGATATACACAGGGAAATGTACCTAATAATATAAAAAAAAATAAGATAATGCAACTGAGTGCTAACTAGATGTAATAATCAGTATTAGTATGCAAGTTAGGCTACATGCACATGTTTTTTGCGGCCCGCAAATAGCAGATCATTGTTCTTGTTTTTTTTACATTCCACATCCGCTCCGTTTGTCCGCAAATTTTGTAGGTTGTGTTTCTGTGTGTCTTAAGTAGTTTTTTTTTGCGGTCTGCAAAAAAAAACCTGAAGGCTGAAATTCTTATAATTTAATATATACAGGTTTCCCAGCAAGCATTCGCAAAAAAAACCCGGATGCGGATGACATATGGATGGCTTCCGTTGGTCATCCGCATTTTTGTGAGGACCCATTGACTTCAAATTATATGCGAGCGCCTGCTGGTGAGCTGACCCTGTAAAACATTATATGCAAGGGCCTTCAGGTGAGCTGACCCTCTAAAAAATTATATGCAAGGGCCTTCAGGTGAGCTGACCTTCTAAAAGATTTGAGGTGCGGGCCTGCAGCTGAGCTGACCCTTTAAAACATTACATATGAGGACCCTGTAAAAGATTTGAGTTGCGGGCCTGCTGGTGAGCTGACCCTGTAAAAGATTTGAAGTGCGGGCCTGCTGGTGAGCTGACCCTGCAAAAAATTTGAGGTGCGGGCCTGCAGCTGAGCTGACCCAGTAAAAGATTGTAGGTGAAGGCCTGCTGGTGAGCTGACCCTCTAAAAAAATTATATGTGAGGGCATATATGCGAGGGCATTATATGTGACAAATAAGCATGTTGATAGGATGGAAGAGGATAAGAAAAGGAAGATTTAACCATATACCCTTGTTTGTGGTGGAAGGGGCGCATGGGAATACAGTGTATTCAGTACATTATAAACAACACATTTAAAGTGCCTTTATGTTCAGCTGCTTTCCTTTGGTGGAGTCGAGAAGTCATGGTCATTCCAGACCTTGTTCATTTTTATAAGAGTCAACGTGCCAGCATTTTCAGTTGACAGGCTGATACGATCTGTTATAATGCCACCAGCAGCACTAAATACCCGCTCAGACAAAATGCTGGCGGCAGGGCAGGCCAGCACCTCCAAAGCATAGAGCGCCAGTTCGTGCCATGTGTCCAGCTTGGACACCCAGTATATGTAAGGCACTGAGGGATCATTGAGGACGCTGACACGATCTGCTATGTACTCCTTCACCATCTTCCAAACTTTCTCTCTCCTTGTGACAGTAGGCCGTGCATCGGGGGTGCTGGTGGGGTGTCATGAAACTGTCCCAGGCTTTGGAGAGTGTTGCCCTGCCTCTGTTGGAAATGCTGTGTGTTCCCCTTGTCTCCCCTCCTCGGCTGGCCAAGGAACTATGGACTCTGCCGCCAGCGTTGTCAGATGGAAATTTTTGGAACAATTTTTCAACAAGGATCTTCTGGTATTGCACCGTTTTGCTCATCCTCTCTACCAGAGGAATGAGAGATGAGAAGTTCTCTTTGTAGCAGGGGTCGAAAAGGGTGAACAACAAGTAATCTGTGTTGTCTAAAATGCGTATAACGCGCCGGTCTTGGGAAAGGCAGCCTAACATGAAGTCAGCCATGTGTGCCAGAGTACCAACAGGCAAGACTTTGCTGTCCTCATCAGGAGGATCACTCTCAATCTCCTCATCCCCTTACTCCTCTTCTGCCTACTCACGCTGAACAGATGGAATTAAACTTCAATGGGTACTACCCTCTGTAGCGGAGGCAACCATCTCCTGCTCCTCCTCCTCTTCATCGTCCAATTGGCGCTGAGAAGACGAATTGAGGGTGGTCTGGCTATTACCCATTGTAATGTCTTTCCCTTTTTCCACCTCTTCCACATGCAAAGCTTCGTCCTTAATTGTGAGCAGCAAGTTTTTGAGTAGACACAGAAGCCGCTCACCATCTGTGTTGATTCCTTAAAGTTTCTTAAAACCTCACAGAGGTCAGACATCCATGCCCACTCCTCGCTTGTGAATAGCGGAAGCTGACTGGAAAGGTGAAGACCATGTTGCAGCTGGTATTCCACTACTGCCCTCTGCTGCTCACAAAGCCTGGCCAACATGTGGAACGCGGAGTTCCAGCGCGTGCTCACATTGCACAACAGCCGATGAGCTGGCAATTTCAAGCGCTGCTGAAGCGTTGACAGACCGGCTGAAGCTGTTGGTGACTTGCTGAAATGTGCATACACGTGACGCACCTTCACTAATAGCTCAGGCAAAATGGGGTAGGTTTTGAGAAACCAGTGAACCACAAGGTTGAAGACGTTGGCAAGCATGGGATGTGTCTAAGCTTGCTGAGCTCCAAAGCCGCTACCAAGTTACGGCCATTATCAGACACAACCATGCCTGGTTCTAGGTTGAGTGGCGAGAGCCACAGCTCAGCCTGATCTCTTATCCCCTGCCACAGCTCTGCGGTGGTATGCTGTTTGTCCCCTAAGCATATCAGCTTTAGCGCGGCCTGTTGCTGCTTCCCCACTGCAGTGCTACACTGCTTCCAGCTACCGACTAATGACTGACTGGTACTGCACGTGGATAATTCGGAGGTGGAGAAGGAGAAGTAGTGGTTAAAGCCACTGACGTAGGTGCTGGCAGAAACCCTGATCGACCTAGGGCCCGCAGACCTTGGCGTCAGTAGCACCTGTGCCATCTCAGGGTACTACTCACTCCCAGCCTCCTGCAACATTCACCCAGTGTGCCGTCAGGGAAATGTAGCATCCGTAGCTGAATGCTCTTGTCCATGTGTCCGTGGAAATGGACCTTCCCAGTAACTGCGTTGGTCAAGGTATGTGTGATGTTACGGGACACATGTTGGGGTAAGGCGGGCACGGCACACCTTGAAAAATAGTAGCTGCTAGGGACTGTGTAACACTGGATGGCCGCAGACATCAGGCTGCGGAAGGCCTCAGTGTCTACTAGCCGAAATGGCAACATTTCCAGGGCCAGTAATTTGGAAAGCTGCGCATTTAGTGCTATGGCCAGTGGGTGGGCGGGTGGCTGGGTATTTTCGCTTGCGTTCAAAGGTCTGGGATAAGGACAGGAGGCATTCGGGCATGCGCCTTTGACAGGGGATTGGCCGCAAAACACATACGGACATCTGAATGGAGCCTTACAGGGGGGTGATCAATGACAGAGGGGTGATTACCCCATATAGACTCCCTGATCACCCCCCTGTCATTGATCACCCCCCTGTAAGGCTCCATTCAGACGTCCGTATGGG
Organism: Bufo gargarizans; assembly: GCF_014858855.1. Classification (NCBI taxonomy): domain Eukaryota; kingdom Metazoa; phylum Chordata; class Amphibia; order Anura; family Bufonidae; genus Bufo; species Bufo gargarizans. The sequence goes on along the minus strand of NC_058080.1, from coordinate 389,089,344 downwards.
TTTTGCGGATCCGCAAAACACATACGGACGTCTGAATGGAGCCTTACAGGGGGGTGATCACCCCATATAGACTCCCTGATCACCCCCCTGTCATTGATCACCCCCCTGTAAGGCTCCATTCAGACGTCCGTATGTGTTTAGCGGATCCGCAAAACACGGACACCAGCAATGTGCTTTCCGCATTTTGCGGATCCGCACATTGCCAGAACTATATAGAAAATGCCTTTTCTTGTCCGCAATTGCGGACAAGAATAAGACATGTTCTATAGGCTCTACAAAAAACGCAGTGTTCGCCCGATCAGGCCTAAACTTGTGCGCACACTTGCGTTCAGTCCGCCCCACCGCAGTGACAGAATATTTTTTTTTATGATCACTGCAAAAACACCATAAAATCGCTGCAGCGCTATAAAAAGATCACTTTTGAGGGGCATGGCGAGTTCATAGAAGATTTATTTATTTTTGGCACAAGTTAGCGGAAATTTTTTTTTGTTTGTTTTTTGTTTGTTTTTTCTTACAAAGTCTCATATTTCACTAACTTGTGACAAAAAATAAAATCTCACATGAACTCACCATACGCCTCACGGAATCCAAATGCGTAATTTTTTTTTGACATTTATATTCCAGACTTCTTCTCAAGCTTTAGAGCCCCTAAAATGCCAGGGCAGTATGAATACCCCACAATTGACCCCATTTCGGAAATAAGACACCCCAAGGTATTCGCTGAGGGGCAAAGTGAGTCCATGAAAGATTGAATTTTTTGTCACAAGTTAGCGGAAAGGGAGACTTTGTGAGCAAAAACAAAAAAAAAAAATCTATTTCCGCTAACTTGTGCCAAAAAAAAAAACTTCTATGAACTCGCCATGCCCCTCACGGAATATCCTGGGGTGTCTTCTTTCCAAAATGGGGTCACATGTGGGGTATTTATACTGCCCTGGCATTTTAGGGGCCCTAAAGCGTGAGAAGAAGTCTGGAATCCAAATGTCTAAAAATGCCCTCCTAAAAGGAATTTGGGCCCCTTTGCGCACCTAGGCTGCAAAAAAGTGTCACACATGTGGTATCGCCGTACTCAGAAGAAGTAGGGAAATGTGTTTTGGGGTGTCTTTTTACATATACCCATGCTGGGTGAGAGAAATATCTCTCTATAATGACAACTTTGTATTAAAAAAAAAAGCGAAAAGTTGACTTTTAGAGTATGGCGATAAAACACATTGCCCTACTTCTTCTGAGTATGGCGATATCACATGTGTGACACTTTTTTGCAGCCAAGATGCGCAAAGGGGCCCAATTTCCAATGAGTACTTTCAGGATTTCACAGGGCATTTTTACGAATTTGGATTCCAAACTACTTCTCACGCTTTAGGGCCCCTAAAATGCCAGGGCAGTATAAATTCCCCACATGTGACCCCATTTTGGAAAGAAGACACCCCAAGGTATTCCGTGAGGGGTATGGTTAGTTCATGTAAAATTTTATTTTTTATCACAAGTTAGTGGAATATGATACTTTGTAAAAAAAAAAAAAGAAAAAAAAATTTCTGCTAACTTGTGACAAAAAATAAAAACTTCAATGAACTCACTATGCCTATCAGCGAATACCTTAGGGTGTCTTATTTCCGAAATGGGGTCATTTGTGGGGTGTTTCCACTGTCTGGGCATTGTAGAACCTCAGGAAACATGACAGGTGCTCAGAAAGTCAGAGCTGCTTCAAAATGCGGAAAATTCACATTTTTGCACCATAGTTTGTAAACGCTATAACTTTTACCCAAACCAATAAATATACACTTATTGCATTTTTTTTATCAAAGACATGTAGAATAATAAATTTAGAGAAAAATTTATATAGAATGTAGTTTTAATTGAAAAATTTTTCAACCGAAAGTGAAAAATTAAGTTTCTTTGCAAAAATTTTGGTCAATTCCGATTAATATCAAAAAAAGTAAAAATGTCAGCAGCAATGAAATACCACCAAATGAAAGCTCTATTAGTGAGAAGAACAGGAGGCAAAATTAATTTGGGTGGTAAGTTGTATGACCGAGCAATAAACCGTGAAAGTAGTGTAGTGCACAATTGTAAAAAGTGGTCTGGTCATTAAGGGGGTTGAAGCTAGGGGAGCTGAGCTGGTTAAACAGGAGATGTTGCGCAGATAATTTAACAATCCACAGAGGACACCGTCTAGAGAAAAAAGTACACTGGATGTCACTGATATTTTAGGGATGCGCACACTTTAGACAGAAGATGTGGCGCGGATGATTTAACTGTCCACAGCAGACACCTTCTATAGAAAAACTGCACTGGATGTCACTGATATTTTAGGGATGCACACACTTTAAACAGGAGATGTGGCGTGAATAATTTAACAGCCCCCAGCAGACACCGCCTACGGAAAAAGTACACTGGATGTCACGGATATTTTAGGGATGCGCACAATTTACACAGGAGATGTGGCGCGGATAATGTAACTGTCCGCAGCAGCCTATTACACGGTATTTAGCGCAGTATGTGCTGAAAATGTATATTGCTGCTGTTGCACACAATAGTCCTTAAAAGGATTTTTGGGTCTCTGAAAAGTTTTTTGCATAAAAATCTTCCTATTACACTCCCTACACTATCTCTCCCTTCCTATGCACAGCTCTTGCTAACACTGAGCAATTTAGCGCAGGTTGCGCTACAAAAATATATTGCTGCTGTCACGCACAATAGTCCTTACAAGGACCTTTGGGTCTCTGAAAAGTTTTTGTACACTTATAATATTCGATTACACTCCCTACACTCTCTGTCCCTTCCTATCCTCAGCTCTGCCAGACTTAGACTGAGCCGGACATGGGTCATCGGGTTCTATATAGCACTCGATGACGTGTTCTGACCAGCCAATCACTGTAATGCCAGTATCCAACATGTCTACTGGCATTACAGTGAGGGTAGTACTTACCTGCATGTTTATAGGCTGCTTAGCAGCCACGAAACGTGCGGTGAGGAGACTTGAGCATTGCGCTCGAGCACATGTGGTACTCGGCTGAGTACCGCCATGTGCTGAGCATAGAGATGCTCGAGCTGATCTAGTATGCGGCCGAGCATGCTCGCTCAACACTAGTAAGTATATAAGCTTTTAAGGAGACAGTAAACTTCTACATGTCAGATGGTAAAAACAAGTCAGTCCTTCATTTAAAAGAAACTATTAGAAGAGTCATTCTAAGGCTTAATGTCAAGTTGGGGTGAAGTTTACATTTACCACCTCTTTTGTAAATCTACAAAACACATATTCAGTAAACATCAGAATTTTAATATTTTTTTTTTTAATCAAGTCCCCAATGTTTTACCTGAATGAATATCCATTAGTTAGAGCCAACGTTTTAGCAGAATACACATAGATAATGAACATTATTCTTTGGCATGATAGTTGTTTATGTGTATTCATTATTTCTTTCCATGCTTATCCCTGCAATTCAAGGGCTGTCACCCAACTCCTCAATTGGCTTTGTTCGTCACCCAAACTGTGCTCTCCTCTCCAACCCCCTAGCCAACCACTTACTCCACTTATATCACTGCAGGATCGGTGATAAATCTGTGATCACTAGAGGTCCCACTGATGGGACCCCCCCCCCCCACACCGTGCACTAGAACAGGGTCCCAAGTTCCCTGTTGCTCCTCACCACATGCGTCTCAGCGGAGTAGCAGTCGAGCATTCACTCTGCCACTATATTTAACGTCTATGGGACTGAAGGAAATAGCTGAGCTCATTGCATCACATGTCATTGGTGTTTTGCTCTTCTTATACCATGGTAGACTCTTGGATCTTGGCACCGGGGATTTGCACAAGGCAGACCATAATGCAATCTGGTATTTATTATCCACTGCACAAGAACGATATAGCAGTTGTGGTCTTTCATAACCTCCAACTGTCATAATAATTTTGACATGAGCAACACACAGCCAATTTTCATTAGGAATGATGATATCTTCAGTTGCCTAGTGCTATCCGTTATATATTGGTTCTACTGTGCATGTGAATAAATACTTTAAAATTACATATAATAGAGTTATCCCATAAACAACATTGATCACCTATCCACAACATAGGTGTACATGTCAAATTACTGGTGGTCCATCTGCTGGAACTCCAGCAATCCTGAGAATGAGGGTCCCCAGTTGAATGGAGCAGTAGTGCAAACATTGGTCCACCGATCCATTGACTTCTATGGGACTGATGGAGTGCTGTCTAAGTAAAGCTCTGTTCTGCAGCACACGTACAATTATTAGTTATCCTATGGATAGGTGATACAAACTTTCATGGGATAACCTCTTTAAAGCTACCCTCTAGTTCAAGAAAAAAATAAATCACATGAACTGAAGAACGAAACAACACTTAGATGATGCCCTCCATTTAATCTTTTTACTCACAGATTCACTAATTCTTGGGCTTATCTTCTATTCAAGATGGCCGCACCACTTCTCAGACTGATACACACTGTTCATTGTTAGCCCCAAACACTTTCTACTTGTCCAGCCATGCTCTTTGAATGGCCATGACTGGTCAAGTGAGCAGTGCTAGCCAATCCAAGGGCAGCAGGAAGTGTCTTGGGCTACTAAACGCAAAGTATGCATCACGCAGTCTGAGAAGAGGTACAGCCATCTTGGATGGCAGAAGAGGAGCCTGAGAATTAGAGGATCTAACTAAAAGATGAAAAAGCGGACACTAGGTGAGTGTTCTGTTTATTCCCCAGTTAAGGTGAAATTTTTTCTAGAACAGGAGGGTTGCTTTAAGGTGCCTGCATCAGTAACGCCTTATATACCTCTGTCTCCTGCTCTGTCAGTCCGGCTTCAGCGGCTATCAGCATCAAGGTTGTATGTTCTGGGTGCTTGCACACTTTATTGAAATTATATTCAAGAATCTCAATCTGCTCCTCGCTCAGGCCGTTGTCTTGATTTTCACAGGTTTCTTTTTGATGGGTACTCATCTTTAGTAGTAATGTTCATGTACCGGTCAGGACTATAATTACAAAAAAACATATTTACATATTATATCTTATTGGTCTATAATTCTATAGTGCCAAAATTAAAGCATCTTTGGTGGAATATTTTTTATGAATGCCTGCTACCAGAAATCCTGAAGTCACAGTCTCTCTAATACTTAAGCTATGTAATCTTGATAATAAGGACAAGAAACAATATTGGGTTGTCAGAAACACAGACATGTCCCATTATGTCTTGTCTTGGAACTACATATGTATGTAAAGTATCTATGCAGCAAGCATGACCGAGATATATATATATATATATATATATATATATATATACGTTCCAAAAACGAGGCAGCACTTCCAGACTTCAGTGAACGGGTGAAGACCACAAACTTTATTCCCCAGCTAGGGGAATAAAGTTTGGGGTCTTCACCTGTTCACTGAAGTCTGGAAGTGCTGCTTAGTTTTTGGAATGCATATTTCGTGGGGGAGAAGCCGGCCTCCAGGAGGAATTGCACCCAGTACACACAATCTGACTGTGCTGCTGCGGTATTTGCTATATCTATATAGTGGTAATGTATACTGTATAACCGTGGAAGGTGTGTATATCCCACCCAGATAATTCAGCTGGGTGAGGCAAATGAAGTCCAGAAATGGTGTTGATTTTATTTGGACTGAGAGGTAGGTTTGGCATTGGGACCTTACAGTCCACACACCCTTCCACTGCACATATTCCCTTTAACCTGAGGTGATTGCAGGTGAGGTGGTCAGTAATATTCAATGAGGGATGAAACAACCCTCTGTGTATGATTCAGGGGAGAATTTGAAAAGGAAGCCTGCAGAGGCTCTATGTGATCCCACCTAGGAGGGCTGGGGGGCCACGAGGCTGAGTGAAGCCGGATTTCTCCCCTGGTGTGGGACTTAAGCCTGGTGAAGATGACCTGCTGAGTGTCAGAGCCGGATACCCTGTGTGTGTACGGCGCTTTAGAGGTGAGATAGGGAGACCTACGTATTAGGTAGAGCCCAGACGGGCAGGTGTTTATTTTGCTGTGTTTGTGTTTTGGGGTGCTGGAACCTCACCTCACCCAGTGTTAAAGATAATACAACCGGATCTGTTCATAACGGGTGCAGACGGTTGTATTATCAGTAACGGAAGCGTTTTTACTGATCCATGATGGATCCAACAAAAATGCAAGTGTGAAAGTAGCCTTATGCTATGTGCTCTCTATATATGTAGCTGAATGGGTGGAATAGCCACCGGTATTGCTTTTGACATAACTTGAAATATTATTAGATGGGTTTTACAGGAGTAGAATGTTGATCCATACATCCTTTTATTTGCTGATCACATGCATGTAAATGATTATGCATTAGAGGGTTAAACAATCCCTTTTTATTAAAATAGTCTCTTGGAGATAAACTGCAGGGTGTCTTACTGCTGAAACCACCAGATATCGGATTTAAACTCCAGGGCAATTTCCTTGCAGCGCCTCCTTCTGGAAAGCATTTCTTAGTTCACTTGGAACCAGTGGACTGTCTGTGTAATGAATGGACACTCTCGGTCTTCCAAAGCGAAAAAAGGCTCTTTGTAACCAGTGTCTGCCTTTACAGCCGGTTCAGACCTGAGCGCTTTACAGCGCGTTCCTACGCGCTGTAAAACGCTCAACAGGCAAGAACCAATGACTCCCTATGGGAATGGTTCTCACCTGAGCGTTTTACAGCGCCTACGATCGCGCTGTAAAACGCCCGACGCCCCAAGAAGTACAAGAGCTTCTTTGGGGTGTCTTGTCGCGCGTTCCCGTACATAGACTTCAGCGGGAACGCGCGACAATGGGCGCTCGCTCGTCTCTGTATGTGCGATTGCAAACGCCCGTACAATCGCTCATACAGAGCGTACGTTCAGTACGCTCAGGTCTGAACCCAGCCTGAGGGGAATGGAGGACCTGTTGTGTTAACTTAAAATACTGTTACAGGGTATTTTAAAAGAGGATTTTTAAACCAGACAACCCATTTAATCCAAGATTACTGCACCCTTTCCCCTACTACTTATTAACCAAGTTATTTCTAAAAATAAATTGAGCTTAGTAACAGCTGTCTATATCATTATGTGTGTCATATAGAAAACTGATTATGTAATTGTGTCTCTTGCAGGTGAATGCACTGCTTCATCCCAGTGGACTTTAATTTGAAGTGCCCCATGTTCTGTGCATTTTCCCAGACTCACAGACGGTGACTTGTAGAGCAATCACAAGGAATGGCTTGTTAGAAATACTTTCCATGTACACCCAAGTGTTGTAGGGCTAATTGTATGTCCAATGTTTGTAGGGTAGTATTACGTATTCTGTCATTAGAGCAAAAACTTCACTTTGGAGACAGTTACATTGTTGTATTAGAGAATTAGATTACCCATTATGTATTATAATGATTAGAAAAGTGATAAAAACCCTGAAGGCCTGTGGATGCCTAAATCCCCTTTAGAGATTTCAGCAGGAGTTAGGGTATATTCACACATAGCAGATCTGACACAGAAATTTCTGTGACTGTTCCATTCATCTGTTTATTTTTTGTTTCTATGGTAGAATCTCTAGTTTTTGACTATAGTTTTCATGCTTAGGAAACATGTCCCACTGTAGCCACCAAGTGTAGGTGTTCACTATGGTAGCCCCCCACCATTTGCCAGCTGTATGTGAAACTTATAGGGAACCTACCAGCAGTATTTTACCCACCAAAAGCATCACCTAATGTGTCCTTGTATGTAGAATCAGTACCAGGAATGAAATGAACTTTGATCATTACATGAGCTGTAGGCAATTTAGCTTATTGAAGCCATGGAATTGGAAGCGCTTGGCGGAATAGTTATGGAGGCCAGTGCTTTAAAATGCCCATTCTGGCTTGATTGACATCCCTGAGGCAGGGGTGCATCATTATAAGCTGGTCACTATTGGCCATGCACAATGCGACAGCTCACTAGTACATCCATTGGCTTCACTAGTACACCCTCCAGGGCCTATTTCGAGTGAGGGTAACTAATATTTCTCAGTTAAAATAATTTAGGCCAAGTTCAGTTATATGGCCAGTTATTTGCATCAGTTATTGTGAGCCAAACATAGGTACAGGTCAAAAACACAGAACAGGTGAAGATCCTTATGTTACACCTGGTCTCTGAAGGCTTCACCACGGGTTTTGGTTCACAATAAGTGATGGAAATAACTTGGCCGTAGTTGTATATTGTACTCATTTGAGATGTTTACTTTTATTATTAGACTTGAAATAGGAACATCCTTCTATGTTTTATGTATGATGCCCAACGCACAACAAAGCATAAATCTGTCAGGTTTAGTAAGGCGGCTCCGGTTACCAGTACTTGAGCATGGTATGAGTCATAAACCATATTTCAGTCTTATGCTTAATGCACAAAGCAATCAAAACATTACCACCCTTGTGTTCTTGATGAAACCTGTCTTTACAGGTTGCATTATGGAGAGTACATTGATGATCATTTTGGTTGGGCGGAGTGTTAAGAATTGCCTCCAATAAATGTGCCTGCCATGTAAATGCTTTCTAACCCTTACTCAATCTTTTCTGATTGTGAATGACCATTCACCACACTACTACTACCTTGCTTAGCACTGCAATCTACTAAGCACTCTTTCACACTTGTGTATTATGTTGCTCTGTTAATTGCATTTTATTTTTTATATTGTCAATACATTTAAAGGGATTCTATCACCAGATAATTCATGGTTAAACCAGGTACACTGCCATGTGGGGCTAGCCTAACTGAATGCAATGATACATTTCACTTAGGGATCTGTTGCTTCATTCTGGAGAAAAAGTACTTTTAATCCATATGCTAATGAGCAGTTAAGGAAGAGCCCTAGTCACTCTGTGCACCGTTTCCCCTTCTGCTTCCTTTACCAGCCCCTCTTTCTTGATAGACAGGGCCAGGTTCCTGCATAGCCATCTCACATTGACCTGTCCATCAAGAATGGGAGGGAGGGGCTGACATAGTAGGAAGTAGGAGGAGCAAGGGTGCACAGACTGGCTCATTTGCATATGGATTAAAAGTTCTTTTTCTCCAGAATGAAGCAACAGATTACTAAGTGAAATGTATCATTACAGTCAGCTCAGTTAGGGTCCAGTCACACGTCCGCAATTCTGTTCCGCATTTTGCGGACCCATTCATTTCTATAGGGCCGCACGATGTGCTGCCCGGATCCGGAATTGCGGATCCACACTTCCGGTTCTGCAATTCCGTTCCCGAAAAAAATAGAACATGTCCTATTCTTGTCCACAATTGCGGACAAGATTAGGCATTTTATTTTAAGGGCCTGCAATGTGCGGTCTGCAAAATGCGGAACGCACATCGCCGATGTCCTTTTTTTGCGGATCCGCAAAACACACATGGACGTGTGAATGGACCATTAGTCCTACAAGGCAATGTGCCTGGTTTCACCATGAATTTCCCGGGGTCTGACTCCCTTTAATTGGTTCTATTCACATTTCTATAATTATTTATTACATGTATGTTTTTTTTTTTATGCACATGGAATTTTTTCAATGTGCACAATAGTCCAATTAATCTGCATGGGTTACAGTTTTAGCCCAGAGAAGTCATGGGGTGGGACCTGGAATTTACACAGTTTGCAGCATATTTGTTTCATTTTGTATCACCCATATTTCTGCAACATTACAAAAACATAAAAAAGTACATCCTTTAACAATAAAAAAAGAAACAACTATGGATAAATAAGGACAACTCAGATAATACAGAACAAAAATGGATACAATACGAAACCAAATGTAGAACAAACTGTGAAAAACACAAACAAAATTATACAAATTGCAAATCCATCTTTCATCTTTGATTTAATTTTCATGCACAAGTGTGAATAAACCCTAATGAGAAATGCAGTGTGTTCCATCATTTGTCTGCAGAGAGTATGCAAACTGTATGAGGCTGAAGAATCGTATTAGCGATCGTTCATCACCATAGAGTGAGATCATTTCTACATTTAAATGTACAAAGTGAGTGCCTATTGAGATGCTGCATTGTTGAACAGCACTTGTTTACAGGCAGGATATCTGTCCATGTGAACAGACCTCTACCTATACACTAGGGCCAAGTTCATAGAAAGCCAACTAACCTATCCAGTATGTTTTAAAAATGTGAGAGGAAACCCATGCAGACACAGGGATATTGTACAAACTCTATGCACATGTCATGCTTGGTGAGTTCCAAACCCAGCACCCCTGTACTGAAAGGCAAAAGTGCTCACTACTGAGCTACTGTGCTGCCTATAGTAACAGTGGGCATCATGTGGGCAGCATAGTGGCTTAGTGGTTAGCACTGGTACCTTGTAGTCCTGGGTTTGAATCTGACTAAGGGCAACATGTGCCATGGAGTTTGTATTTTCTCCCCAGACCAAAAACCATACTAATTGGCAGGGGCAGACGGATTCTACAGGGAAATTTCCCAGGGGGCCAACGGTCAGGTACATAGCAATCTGATGCTTTCAGCATTAATTACTGCTAGGAGCATCTGGTAGAAGTATAAGTACCCTCCTGAATTCAACCGCCTATTTATATTGGCTTTCTGTCAATTTGGACCCACCTACAACATGGGGCCACTTTTACTTTTCTATTTTCCAGGGCCACTTTATATTCCCAGTCCGTCCTTGATAATAGGTTAATTTAGAATTGAGCTTGTGATCCCTTGATGGGGACAGAGACCCTATGGACTACATAATAAGGTTGTGTCCCTTTGTTAAGTGATCACTGTGTAGCATCTACTTCAATCACCTATTTGCAGTCAATAGAGTCAAAACACACTAAGAAGAACTCTAAACCCCATGGTCTCTTTAGATCAGGTTTCCCTCCTGGACCGCTAAACAAGAAAGCTACTGTAATCATGACATCAATTTAACAAATCAGTCCTACTAAATACATACAAAAATCTGAATGCCAAATATATCAAATGAGTCTATTATTATTATGAATACACTGAACTGTACTGTTCCCATAACTGTGAAAAATGCAAAAATAAAGTCAAATTCCTAAGACATTACAGAAATGTGAATTTGAAAAAGTAACGTGAGAAACAATGTCAAACGTTTATGTGTCTAATAGAAAAGAATTAGGGATGGGATCACTGCTGCAGAGACTGACACTCTTTCCTGTGGTCTACTGCCAAATCCCGCCACACTCCCCAGTCTTTTCTGCTGGAGCCTACAACTTGCCTTACATGCAGAAGAAGCATCTACTTACAGATTGAGAGAATATGTTGCTTGGCAAAGCTCCCTCAGCCAGCACGTCTTGAGTTCATAAAGAGCAGCGGCGTACTGAGAGGCTTTTTAGCTGTCTCGCTGGCTTGTGAGATGACGCCTACTTGTTTGTCGCACATTGTTGTGTAAAAAGTGAGCAAACACAGGTACCTGAAAAACCTGCCGTACAGGCCCGGCCAAAAGGGATGCTGACAATTCCTGAGATCACTTGTCAGCTGAGCGATCAAACACTGCTGCTTCAACTGGCCGACGCTGCCTGGGTTTTCCATATGCTGCTCAATGGGTGTTTCATATTTCACATGCAGCACACGCCTATTGAGCCCAGCACAAGGTTATGTAAGCTATGAAAGAGCTGATACAATCTCTCTTCACTTAAGTGACAAAACGTACTTGTACATGGTGTTAAGTGGCATGTGTAAAAGGATGAGCTCATACCAAAACCTGCGCTTTTCTGTGACTCCGCTAATCACAGTCTTGGGAGGGGTTTTCCAGGATTTGTATATTGATGGCCTATCCCCAGCATACGTTACCAATACCTGATCGGTGGGGGGGGGGGGGGGGGGCAACTCCCAGTACCCTCACCTGTCAGCTATTTGAAGAGGCTGTGAGCGCTGCGTCCTCTTCCTAGGACAGTGACATCACATTCATCAGTTGCATGACCCAGGCGCAGCTCAGTCCCATTCCAGTAAAAAAGGACTTGGTCACACATACAATGTATACAGTGTACGTGTCACGGAATGTGTACAGGTAACAAGGCAAAACAACATGCATAAATGTCTCGCTGGATCCAAAAGCTAAGGAACGAAAGGGAGACCCCTGTAGAAGACCTGGCACTTTCCCTGGCTGCTCAGCCTATGCATAGATCCGAATGGTGGAGGTATGCATATCCACGAACCTTGACTATAAAGCCCTGAGCACCCTACAATAGTGAGGGGACACGACCACCGGCTCCCTACACCAGACACGGAGGGAGTCAGGGTCACCTGGGATCCAGCAAACAGAAAATAACAGATAACAGTGTAACACTTAACTTTGTGGAGGAGAGGAGAACCAGATGGGCAAGCACACATACTCCAGGAAGAAATATAAGCCGCCCAGAAAAGCATTCTGGGGAAGAATTTAAAGGGAAACAATTAGTCCAACACATAACAGCTGAGAGACGCTAATGAGAGGAGGAGCTGAATACCACAACACAGAACTCAAGGAGGAGGTTCTGAAAGGCCTCTGTCAGAGCTTCTCAGCTGTCTGGTTGTGACAGTACCCCTCCCTCTACGAGTGGACTCCGGACACTCAGAACCCACCTTCTCAGGATGGGACCTATGGAAAGCCTTGATGAGACGAGAGGCTTTAATGTCCGTCACTGAGACCCACATCCTCTCCTCAGGACCATACCCCTCCCAGTGAACAAGGTACTGAAGAGAACCGCGGACAAGACGAGAATCCACAATCCTAGAGACCTGAAATTCAAGATTCCCATCAACCATAATCGGAGGAGGAGGCAAAGGCGAGGGTACAATGGGTTGAACATAAGGTTTCAATAAGGACTTATGAAAAACATTATGGATCTTCCAAGTCTGAGGAAGATCAAGACGGTATGCAACAGGATTGATGACAGACAGGATTTTGTAAGGCCCAATAAACCTAGGACCCAACTTCCAGGAGGGAACCTTCAATTTGATATTCTTGGTAGACAACCACACCAGATCACCAACATTCAGGTCCGGACCAAGCACACGTCTCTTATCAGCCACACGCTTATATCTCTCACTCATGCTCTTTAGATTATCTTGAATCTTTTGCCAAATAGATGACAAAGACGAGGAGAATCTGTCCTCATCAGGTAAACCAGAAGACCCCTCTCCCGAGAAAGTCCCAAACTGTGGATGAAACCCATATGCACCAAAAAATGGTGACTTATCAGAGGACTCCTGACGACGGTTATTTAAAGCAAACTCAGCAAGGGACAAAAAAGAACACCAATCCTCTTGATTCTCCGCCACAAAACAGCGCAGATATGTCTCCAGATTCTGATTGACGCGCTCTGTCTGGCCATTCGACTGCGGGTGGAAAGCAGAAGAGAATGACAACCGAACCCCCAAGCGAGAACAGAAAGCCTTCCAGAATCTGGAAACAAACTGCGTGCCCCTATCAGAGACTATGTCTGAAGGAATACCGTGCAATTTGACAATGTGATCAACAAATGCCTGCGCCAGCGTCTTAGCATTGGGCAAACCAGGAAAAGGGATGAAATGCACCATTTTGCTAAAACGGTCCACCACCACCAGAATCACAGTCTTCCCCGAGGAACGAGGCAGGTCCGTGATAAAGTCCATGGACAGATGTGTCCAAGGACGGGAAGGAATGGGTAAGGGAAGGAGAGGACCTGATGGCCGTGAATGAGGGACTTTGGCACGAGCGCAAGTCCCGCAGGCTGCCACAAAACCCTCAACCGACTTACGAAGCGCAGGCCATCAGAATCTCCGAGCGATGAGATCCAGTGTGGCTCTTACCCCCGGGTGCCCAGCAAGGACCGTATCGTGGTGTTCTTTAAAAATCTTGTGTCTTAAAGCGAGAGGCACAAACAACCTCCCAGGAGGACAAAGATCAGGAGCCTCTGACTGGGCTGCCTGCACCTCTGCCTCCAATTCAGGAAAAAGAGCAGAGACCACCACACCTTCAGCCAAAATGGGACCGGGGTCTTCAAAATTCCCGCCTCCCGGAAAACAACGTGACAGGGCATCTGCCTTCACATTCTTAACTCCAGGGCGGAACGTGACAACAAAATTAAACCTAGAAAAGAACAACGACCATCTGGCCTGTCTCGGGTTCAGACGCTTGGCTGACTCCAAGTAGGCCAGATTTTTATGGTCAGTAAATACGGTAATAGGGTGTCTGGCTCCCTCTAGCCAATGGCGCCATTCCTCAAAAGCCAACTTGATGGCCAACAATTCCCTATCTCCCACATCGTAATTTCTCTCTGCGGAGGAGAGTTTTCTTGAGAAAAAGGCACACGGTCGCCAATTGGCAGGAGAGGAACCCTGAGACAAGACCGCCCCCACACCCACCTCAGAAGCATCAACCTCAACTATGAAGGGTAACGAAACATCAGGTTGCACCAAGATGGGAGCGGAAGCAAAACTCTCCTTGATATCAGAAAAAGCCTTACGCGCCTCTACTGACCAAGAAGAAAAATCTACCCCCTTTCTGGTCATATCAGTGAGTGGTTTAACAATAGAAGAATAATTCAAGATGAACTTCCTGTAATAATTGGCAAAGCCCAAAAAACGCATCAGCGCCTTTTGATTCTCAGGAAGCTCCCACTCAAGCACAGCGCGGACCTTCTCTGGGTCCATGCGAAAACCAGAAGCGGAGAGAAGAAACCCCAGAAATTGAATTTCTGGAACCGCAAACACACATTTTTCCAGTTTCGCATATAATTTATTCTCCCGCAGGATGAGCAAGACCTGACGTAAATGTTCCTTATGAGTTTTGAAATCGGGAGAAAAAATCAAAATGTCATCCAAATACACCAATACAAATTTTCCCATCAAATGATAAAAAATGCTGTTCACGAAATGCTGGAAAACGGCTGGGGCATTCATCAAACCAAAAGGCATAACCAAGTTTTCAAAATGGCCCTCAGGGGTATTGAAGGCCGTCTTCCATTCGTCCCCTTCTCTGACCCTGACCAGGTTGTATGCCCCTCTTAAATCTAATTTGGAAAAGACTTTAGCCCCAACAACCTGGTTAAATAGGTCCGGGATCAGAGGAAGCGGATAAGGGTCACGAATTGTGATATTGTTCAGCTCCCTGAAATCCAGACAAGGTCTTAAAGAACCATCTTTTTTCTTAACAAAGAAAAAACCAGCGGCAACAGGTGACTTCGAGGGTCGTATGTGTCCCTTTCTCAGACTCTCAGAGATATAAGCACGCATAGCGATCCTCTTAGGTTGGGAAAGATTGTATAAACGAGATTTAGGCAGCTTGGCGTCTGGGATGAGATTAATAGGGCAATCGTACTCCCTGTGCGGGGGCAAATCCTGAACTCCACTCTCAGAGAAGACATCCGAAAATTCAGAGAGAAAAGATGGTATAGTCTTAGTAGCAACCTCAGAAACAGATGTCATGAGGCAATTCTCTCTGCAAAAGTCACTCCAACCATTTATTTGCTTCGCTTGCCAATCAATGGTGGGGTTATGCTTAGTGAGCCAGGGCAGCCCCAACACCAGCGGGGTGGGCAAACCGCTAAGGACGAAACATGACACATCCTCAACATGAGCATCACTCACAATTAAACGGATATTGTGAACTATGCCCTTTAATGATTTCTGAGAAAGTGGAGCGGAATCGATAGCAAATACAGGAATATCCTTTCTCAAAGCGCACACCTGGAAACCATGAGTTATCGCAAAGTGATTATCAATGAGATTGACCGCTGCTCCACTATCCACAAAAATCTCACAAAAAATGTTCTTGCTCTCTAGCGCCACCCTAGCCGGCAGGACAAAACGGGAACTACAAGCAAACGAAAAATCTTCAATCTCCGCCTCAATCCTGCCAATAGTAACAGACGGAACATTTTTCAAAGATTTTTTCCTCTTTGTTTCTTTATTATACCCAGAGAACTGCCTGAATCTTCTAGAGGGACAAATATTTGCCAAATGATTAATACCTCCACAACAAAAACAAACCCTCCCATGCGGGCTGAATCTTCTATTGTCGGAAGCAATCAACCCCAGCTGCATAGGCTCCTGCTCAGAAGGGGCTGACAGCGACTGAGACCCCTGCGCAGAGAATGGGACCGCTGCACAGTCCTGGGACCGAGTATGACAGGAAGGAGAGATCTCTCCTCTCTCTCTAAGACGCCTGTCAATACGAACGGCCTGAGACATAGCAGAGTCCAAAGAAATAGGCCTTTCATGAAAGGCAAATGCATCTTTCAATCCCTCTGAAAGACCATGGCAAAATTGACTTCGGAGTGCAGCATCATTCCAACCAGTATCAGCTGCCCAACTCCGAAATTCTGAGCAGTATATTTCTGCGGATTGTTTACCCTGGCATAGGAGACGTAGTCTAGACTCCGCCAGAGCAATACGATCCGGATCATCATATATCTGACCCAGGGCTAAAAAGAATTCATCCACTGAACGGAGGGGCCGTGCCCCCTCCGGCAGCGAAAAGGCCCAGGACTGAGCGTTACCCCTGAGCAGCGATATAATGATCCCCACCCTCCGTTCCTCATCACCAGAAGAATGGGGAAGAAGGCGAAAATGGAGTTTGCAAGCCTCTCTAAAACGCACAAAATTCTCACTACCCCCGGAGAACGTATCCGGGAGCGAGATCTTAGGCTCAGAACAAGCTCCATGAACGCAAGCTGAACCGGTCACTTGAAGCTGAGAAAAAGTCTTACGGAGGTCAGCTACCTCCAATGAAAGACCCTGGAAGCGTTCAGCCAAAAGTGAAACCGGATCCATGCTTAAGACGGTTTTGGCGGCTTATAATGTCACGGAATGTGTACAGGTAACAAGGCAAAACAACATGCATAAATGTCTCGCTGGATCCAAAAGCTAAGGAACGAAAGGGAGACCCCTGTAGAAGACCTGGCACTTTCCCTGGCTGCTCAGCCTATGCATAGATCCGAATGGTGGAGGTATGCATATCCACGAACCTTGACTATAAAGCCCTGAGCACCCTACAATAGTGAGGGGACACGACCACCGGCTCCCTACACCAGACACGGAGGGAGTCAGGGTCACCTGGGATCCAGCAAACAGAAAATAACAGATAACAGTGTAACACTTAACTTTGTGGAGGAGAGGAGAACCAGATGGGCAAGCACACATACACCAGGAAGAAATATAAGCCGCCCAGAAAAGCATTCTGGGGAAGAATTTAAAGGGAAACAATTAGTCCAACACATAACAGCTGAGAGACGCTAATGAGAGGAGGAGCTGAATACCACAACACAGAACTCAAGGAGGAGGTTCTGAAAGGCCTCTGTCAGAGCTTCTCAGCTGTCTGGTTGTGACAGTACGACACTGCGCTTGGTAAACTGAAAGGAGGCCACAGATCTCATTGAAGCACCGTGGCTTTTTTTAAACAGCTGATCAGCAAAAGTGCTGAGAGTTGTACGCCACCGATGAGTTATTGATGACCTAGGTCATCAATGTTCTACTCACGGACAAGCCCGTCAAAGGGGTTATGCCACGAAAAATATTCTACGTGTTTTTCAAACCAGACCTAAATACTTTTGTAATTGCATGTAATTAATAATTTAGTATAGCCAGTGAGCTATTCAATAAAATGTATCTGTATAGCACCACCTGCTGTTTGTTCTTCTCCTTATTTCTTGACCACCTCACTGAGGTGGTCGTACCCACTGAGTTTAAATCTTCAACTGCCACCGGCTGTATCTTCTGTTAGAAGCTGCAGTAAAATGGACAAATTTTATGAGAAAGGACATGCTCCCTCAGCTTGAAACAAATCTAACAGAACAATTGGAGCAATTAATGGGGAGATCTCTGGATCCATGTGAGGTACAGGGCTGGTTCTAGCTTTGTTAGAAGGAGATTGTCATGTATTATATGATGTCTGATTTTCATTTTTTACATCTACCTCTTTAAGTGTGGATTTATCTTAACTAGAAGGTTTGCAAGACAGGTTATATATACCACGCTGCTACACTTATAGGATCTAGAGACAGTATCAGTACCAGGAGATCCTCTGGTGTGGCAGGTGTCTAGCAGAAAACAACCCCATTTGGAGTTGACTTTAGAGCCAATCACTTTTGACTAACATAGGTATATGCAATGGTCACATATAAAACCACTCCTTGCTTGCTTTTCTCAGTGCCCAGAGGGAAAGGAGGCCCAGCCGGGGATGCATCTTCATTGAAAATGTAAATTTAAAGAAGAAATTCTTATGTCATTGTGTTACTTTGCCCAATGAGCTCCTCCCTCCTCAGACGGATGGGAACACTCATTGACTGATGAGCACTTCCATCAGTCTCAGTGATGAAGGATGTGCTCATTGGTACAGGTGGACTGGGGAGCAGTTTTCATGCACAGGGAGAAGCAGCAGCGGCGGTATGGGTACCAGGAGCTGCACAGGGAGCGGGGTAAGCATATTACCTGTGAGGGGCCCGGCACATGGAGGGGTAGTTTATGATATTGGATAACCCCTTTAATACAAGATTTTACCAAAACGGCTGGTAAATTAAAGATAATGAAGAGAATCTATGAATCGTTTATGTAAATTAATGCATGGGTATGGTATGTGGTCAGAATAACTTTACGAGTCTGGTCTTTCTGGGGCCTGGATTAAGTTTAGGGTCTTTTCTTGAGTTCTGGTCTAGGGTCTGAATGAATTAAGGGATCTGGAGTCTGAATTAATTTAGGGGTCCGGACAATTTTAGGGTCTAGTTTAGAATCTGAATCTATTTAGGGATCTGGAGTCTAAATGTATTAAGAGGTCTAGATTAATTTTGAGGTCTGAACCAAGGTCTGTTGTCTGCTGTGTGTGTGAATGGCATGTATGAGTCACAAGACCTGAACCCAATTGAGATGGTTTGGGGTGAGCTGGACCGCAGAGTGAAGGCAAAAGGGCCAACAAGTGCTAAGCATCTCTGGGAACTCCTTCAAGAGTGTTGGAAGACCATTTCAGGTGACTACCTCTTGAAGCTCATCAAGAGAATGCCAAGAGTGTGCAAAGCAGTAATCAAAGCAAAAGGTGGCTACTTTGAAGAACCTAGAATATGACATATTTTCAGTTGTTTCACACTATATTTGTTATGTATATAATTCCACATGTGTTAATTCATAGTTTTGATGCCTTCAGTGTGAATCTACAACTTTCATAGTAATGAAAATAAAGAAAACTCTTTGAATGAGAAAGTGTGTCCAAACTTTTGGTCTGTACTGTATATATATAGATTACTGCACTGTCATTGCTTGAAACTGGTTCCATTGAGGAACTGAAACGTCACTGTTACACTGGGTGAATAAATTCACAGTTCTCGCTTGAAGTCCACTGGAGTGCTGCTTCTTCCTTTTCAAAGGACTACATGTAGCTGTATTATTTGACTAATGGTGTCCGTTATTATTTTGGAAATACATGTTGGTTTTAAGTACATACATAGCATTAATACTTTTTAGGTTACCATATGAACACATTTTGTATGTATACAGTGGGGTACCATTATTTATGTGCACAATAGAGCAGCATTGTTTAGATGTACAGTATGTGTTTGGTATAGATTTGCTTTTATGTTAAGGCACTGACTGTATGTGTCCATCCATGTGAATTTCTGATGAGTGAGCCCATGAACTCCCCCAGTGTATGTATACGATGAGGTGCCATTATTTATGTGCATAACAGAGCGGCATTGTTTAGATGTATGGGTTTCTTATAGATTTGCTTTTATGTGAAGGCACTGACTGTATGTTTCCATCCATGTGAAACTTCTGATCAGTGATTCCATGAACTTCACCATCTTGACAAAATCCTGTGTACACCCATGAGCACTAGAATCTATTTCTTATGGTCTGAATGATATGTTCTGTTTGACTATAATGCAATGAGTGGGCCTGGAAATCTGTTTGGAGAGTATGATGAAGGATTTGATTCTACAGGGCTTGCACACAGTCAAGTCAATCCTTTATTACATTGATCACTGCTCATTCACTGATGTGTATAAATGGTGATCACAAATTTGCATGACAGTTAGCCATGATCACAATTTAAAAAATATTGCTTCATATCATCTGTAGTGAAAACACAACCAAAAGACTTGTAGGAACCTCACTGTAAGATATGGAAAAATATACTGCTCATTAATGTAGTATTAAAGAGTAGGGATGAGTGAACTTACTGTTTGCAAGTTCGTGTTCGGCGTTTAGGTTCTGGGTGAATTCCATTATGGATTCTGTTATCACGGAATATAACGGAATTCTATGCCAGCATGCACCACGGAAGCCTTTAAGAGGCATTCCATTTTGTATTCCATCATAACAGAAGTCCATGGACAGCATAACAGATCCGCGTCTGGGTTCCGTTATACAGGAGTACAGAGAAAAGAAAAAAAACTAAGATAAAAACATCCTGCATGATATGATAAGTGTGAAGGCTTTGGCCTGGATTTGTGGGAGGGGCTGAGGTCCGCCTCCAGCCTATTTAGGGCACCCCTCTACCTGACTCCTGCACCGTCCGAGGTCTGAACTTTGAAGGAGGAAGTCGCTGGTGGAGTTACTGGAGAGTTACCTGCGAGTTGCTGAGTCTTGGAAGTTTTGCCCGGTATACTATGAGTCATCCATACGGTACAGCTGGGGCCTCACGGTTGCCCCCTGTACCGGCTCATTTCATTTCACCAAACTTTGCACTCATGTCACAAATTCTCGTTACAAGTCACTATCATTTCATGTCTGCGGTACAGCACAGGGCCTCACGGTTGCCCCTGTACCAGCTCGTTCATTTCACTTTTTCCTTGTCAAACCATGTCACAGTTTCACTCCTGTCACGGTTTCATGTTGCTACGTTTTCCGATCATGCATGCACACGGTCACCACACCACATCCCCACTCCCAGCGCTGCCAAAACACGTTGTACCGGGTCCCCATGGCAGCCTCCAACGCCGTTCCCCTCCTCACCATCATCCCACACTTTCCTTCCCCTCACACACAAATATGTACATGTTTCATGCTGTCACTTGCGGGGACCATTCTGTTACTTTTGCTGGATAAGTCGCTCCCCTCGCCCAGCTCAGCGGCACGCCCGCCCTCCCACAGTCACCAGTGGCTCACCGCAACCCGACCGCTCCATGCTCCCCCTCCACACACCACACCAGCGCCGCGGTCCCTCTCTTCCCCGCATCTCCGTCCTCCTGCCGCGCTGCCAATGGCGTCCGCCGCGTCCCGACGCCCGGTTTGCGCATGCGCGGGGGGGGCGGCGCGGCCGCGGCGCATGCGCAGTGACCGGCGGCCGGCCGGATGCCGCGCACGTGCGCTGTGCGGGGGGGAGGGGGAGCCGAGGGGTGCCGCACATACACCCCTGCACCAGGCACCTCAAGATTCGGCTACCGCTCCCCTCCATCAGCCAGCACCTTCAGGAGGGGGGCGCCACATCCTCAAACCTCAAACGTTCACACACAGCACCAGAACACCCGCATGGGAAAATAGAGGAAAACAAAAACAAAACCAATATATAAACTCGCCATATGGGAAAACAGAAACCCGCCACATAATAAAAAAAAAAAAAAAAAAAAAAACCCCATATGGAAAACAGAAAACCCGCCACTTAAAAAAAAAAAAAAAAAAACCGCCACATGGAAAAAAAAAAAAAAAAAACGCCACTTGGAAAAAAAAAAAAAAAAAAAAAAAAAAAAAAAAACGGTATATGGGAAAACAAAACCCCGCCACAGAGAAAAAAAAAAAAAAAAAAAAAACCCCATATGGAAAACAAATAAAAGGAATCATCACAATTTTTAAACCCGCCATGGGAAAAAAAAAAAAAAAAAAAAAGAAAACCCGCCATATGGAAAATAAATAAAAGGAATCATCACAGTCAAACTACCCCCGGCTTCTTTTCTACATTTCACACCACATCCACCATACCGGGTCACCATGGCAACTCACGGCGCAATCCTCTCAGGTCATGCTAACGTCCAGACCACTGTCAAACTCTCGTCATAACACTTCTGTCTACCCCTCTTTTAGGCGGTCAAGCTCATTCTTATTTACGCTGCACGTATCCTGTGATTTTTTTCTGGCTACCAGGTACGTACACCTGCTCAATCGTCTATTTTTCCTACATTTCACTCCATCCCGTTAGGGTCAGCGTGCTGGCATTAGGGGTATCGGAATCCCACTAGAGTATCCCCCTCTTGGCTCCGCCATCAGTCAGTGGTCCGCGAGGCCAACACCCCGCCTCACACGCTCGGAGGCAGCCACCCATCGCGCCACTCGTTAGTAAGCCGCCTCGCTGTTGCATAGAGAGGGCCTCACCTGTCACTCCCTTTCCCTAGTCCTGTCTTACAAGTCACCGAGAGGCCTCACACTCCTGCCACCACGTCAGTGGCCTCATCAACCCCTCGCGCCAACTCATAGATAGTGCCTCTCAAGCCGCTCGGCAATTAGCAGGGCCTCATCTGTCACCATCTTAGGCTTAATTATTTCGCCATCCGGCATAGCTAGCTTGCCAGCACGATCCGGTGTTTCCCCACACTAACAAACTATTCTGTTTTAGCATGTCTCTGGAAGGAAGTGAGAACTTTTCCCTTCCTGGCACTCCGGCCAGATCCATCACCTTAGCCCAGGGAGACGATCTTTCCAGCCCAGCAGCCATCAGATCCTGGACAGTTCCGCGTATCACGACAGAATTGAGGAGACGGCAGATTCCCTTCCCCGCCACGGCAAGGAAAGCGGAGCTTTTCCGTCTACTGCGCACGTCAGCCAGTAACGCGGAGGCAGGGGAAGGACCCAGCCAGTCCAGCACGGGGGACATACACGCCATGCTGGCCTCTTTGATGACATCCATGTCCAGGGTCAACGACAGGTTAGAGAAGCTGGAGTCGGTCACCACATCCCTCTCCTTGGCAGTGCCACCACCAGCGGCGCCACCGGCACCAGCCGGGTTGCCAGTGGCCGTGCCATCCATCAACCCAGATGACCAAGAAGTCAGCCCGGCGCACATGATACCGGAGCACTTGAAAAGGGACATTCTGGAAGCATTCATGTCTCAGCACCCATCCAGACATCTCACGGATTTCCTGGTGTCAGGTCTGACCGAAGGCTTCCACACGGGCATCCTGCACATGCCGACAGGTACCCTGGAATGTCCAAATCTCCTATCCGCCCAAGGCAACCCCACCGCAATTGACGCCCTCATAGCCCTGGAAGTCGCAGAGGGCTTCGTGCTACGACCATTCAAGACACCCCCATTCACCACATGGCGCACCAATCCCATTGGCATCGTCACCGGGAAGTCTTCCCAGAAGCAGAGGCTAATCATCGATTTATCGGCACCACACGGGTCAGCCGACCCCAGTCTAAACTCCCTCATTCCATCGGAAGAATTCTCACTCCAATACACCACCATAGATCACGCCATCACCGCCATCAAGCAAGCAAGGGTCGGAGCATGGCTCAGCAAAACCGACATCGCCAATGCGTTCAAATTGCTACCAATCCACCCGTCACTGTGGCACCTTCATGGCATCAAGTGGTCCGGAAACTATTATTTTTTTCTCCCGGTTGACCTTCGGATCCAAGAGTAGCCCGGCCATTTTTGACACATTCGCGGAGGCACTATGCTGGTTGCTCTTGAACGTAGCAAGATGCCCGATGGTCTTGCATTACCTTGATGACTTTCTACTCGTGGAGGAAAACAGCTCCCCTCCCGCCAGCCTCAGGGCCACCATCAAGCTGTTCAGGGAACTTGGGGTACCCATCTCCTCCAAGAAAACAGAAGGGCCGGACACATTCATCACCTTCTTGGGCATTCAGTTGGATTCGGCCTCCATGCAAGCCAGTTTGCCACTCGGGAAGATCCAGGTTATTCTCAACCACATAGACAATTACCTTCAACTCGGCAACTGCAACCGCAAGGAGTTACAGCCCCTATTGGGGTCCCTGAACTTTGCCATGCGCATCATTCCCCAGGGTCGCTCGTTCATTTCACGGCTTCTGCACCTTTTCCCCCTTTTTCTTCACGACTCTCACAGGCTGCCCCTGGATGCCCACGCCACTGCAGATCTGGGTATGTGGAGGAGATTTCTGTCCGCCTGGAACGGCAGGAGCATGTTCCTCCCTCAGCTATCGGACTCTTCCCCATCTGTCTGGTCGGATGCGGCATCCACCACAGGCTTCGCGGCCATTTGTGGGAACGATTGGCTGTGGGGTAGCTGGCCTCCTGCGGTCCAGGGTTTGGAAGGATTCTCCACTACCTCGGCTCTGTTCGAGATCTACCCTATCGTGGCGGCCGCCGTGGCGTGGGGTCATTTATGGGCAAACAGGTCGGTCCGATGCTACTCAGACAACCAGGCGACCTGCCAGATCATTAACAAGGGTCGGTCCAAATCCCTCACAATCATGAGGTTCCTGCGCAAGCTTACTTGGTTGGCAGCTTGCAACAATTTCTTCATACACTGCTTCCACGTCCCGGGAAGGTGCAATACGGCAGCTGACAATCTGTCTCGTTTCCAATTTCAGGCGTTTCATCAGGCTCTCCCGTCAGCGTCACCCACGGCCTCCATCACCCCGTCATTTCACCAGCTCATTCTGGATTAGATGTCATCATGCGCCATAGCCAGTCATTATCCCACTCTGCACTATCAGACAACACACGCAGGTCATACAACAGAGCATTCGCACTGTTTAACAAATTCCTGTTGGAACACAGCATCACGCACCCATTTGTCATGACTTCCCTGCTAGGATTTGCTTCTTTTTGCCACCTCAAGCTCAAACTGTCATACAACACCATCAAGCTCTATCTCACCGGTATCCAACATCACATGCTAATCATACACCCCAACAACATCAGTTTCATGGCCTCACACCAGATCAAAACCATACTCAAGGGCATTCAGAAGACAGAACCCGCACGGCCGACACAGAGACTGCCCATTAACAGTCACATTTTCAAAGCACTATCCGACTTATTAGACTCCAGTCCTTTTGAAGCTGATACCAACTCCATCATCAAAACAGCGATGTACCTGGCCTTCTACGGATTCCTGAGGCCCGGGGAATTCACCACGACCTCGGCGACCCAAACTACACATTGTCTGCTAGCCTCCCACTTGACGAAACACGGGGATCATTATATCCTAACCTTACCTCACTCCAAAAGCAGTCAGCTCTCACCCGTGAACATTCCATACTACCCTACGCAGAACAGATGGTGCCCAGTCGGGGTTCTGGACGCATACAAACAGCATCACAAGTTCCTACCCTGTCAGCCACTACTTCAACTGCGTGGGTCTGTACTCACCACCACCACCTTCATGACCTATGTCAGGTCATCCCTCACTCAACTAGGCCTCAACGCATCCAACTACTCTGGGCACTCCTTTCGGATCGGGGCCGCGTCCACGGCCTCCAGTGCCAACATCCCGGCTCATGTCATTAAGAGATTGGGGCGCTGGAAGTCGTCCGCTTTCGCACGTTACATCCCCAATCCAACACGGGAGTTAAGGAATGCTTTCCAAAACATGTCGGGTTGAGTTTTCCTGTATATCGAATACAATAAACGGTTTATCTCATTTTTGCCCTCTTCTTTCTCAGGCCTACCTCATCCTCGGTTTCGGCACACCACAACCGACTACGCTTATTCCCTGATTTCCTAGGTTCTTCACTGTACTACCGTAAGTGCCTCACACAAGTGTGAAGGCTTTGGCCTGGATTTGTGGGAGGGGCTGAGGTCCGCCTCCAGCCTTTTTAGGGCACCCCTCTACCTGACTCCTGCACCGTCCGAGGTCTGAACTTTGACCCTCCCACCACTCCACTCATTTAACAAACTCATTTCTTCCACATCTCTTTCCTTGGGTGGGCCCTCTTCTTTCTCAGGCCTACCTCATCCTCGGTTTCGGCACACCACAACCGACTACGCTTATTCCCTGATTTCCTAGGTTCTTCACTGTACTACCGTAAGTGCCTCACACAAATAAATATGCGGATGTCCATGGCTACATTTATGGGGTAAAAAAATCACAGAAAACAGATAAAAATGCACTAACACAATAGATGCAAGTATTATATATGGACTAAGCCCACCTTCCAGTGTGAGTGCATCTCTATTTTATCCTGGGAGCAGCATTCTTGTACACTTTTGCCCTTCCTATGGAACAGGTTGCCTTGATTAGGTGGTACATATAGCTGTGTGTGCTCCTGCTCTCATCGGTTGCTGGATGCACATAGAGGTGACTAGGAGCAGCACACCATATGTGCAAGGTCTGCTCTCCTGAATGTAGATGCCCAATGGCATAGGTAGGTTTAGAGTAGGACCTGCCTGACTGAGACCACCTTGGTGCAGGTAGGTGGGCACAGATGTGTTTTGAGTGTCAGATTTTATTATATCACAATGAGGGCTTAGTCTATATATAATGCTTGCATCTATTGTGTTAGTGCATTATTATCTGTTTTCTGTGATATTTTTGTTTTCCATAAATGTAGCCATGGACATCCGCATATTTATTTATCATATTGTGCAGGATGTTTTTATCTTTGTTTTTTATCTTTTCTCTGTGACTTTTGTAAAGCAAGAAATTAACCTAAACTCACAGAATTCTTATACTTTTGTCATGGTCTTACCTCCTTGCTGTTCCCTTCGTTTGACATGTGCTGGCGGCCATCTTGGTTTCTGGGTTTTCTTGTAGCCTCCCACCCTGCGGCTCCTCCTTCCCACTGGGAGGAGCTGGATGCCTAGCTCATATATATAGGAGGTCTGTGGCTTCAGTTCCTTGCTTGGTCCTCCTGTGTTCACATGCTTCCAAGACTGCTGCTGCTTCTGGTTCCTGATCCTGGCCTCGTCTGACTACCCCGTTGGTTCCTGATCCTGGCTTCGTCTGACTACCCTTCTGGTTCCTGACCTCTGTCTCCGCAAGACCCTGCTTCGGTTTAGCCATCCGTTTGGACTTTGCTTACGGCTTGCTCTTCAATAAAACCTTCTTATTTTCCACTTATCTCTTGTTGTACGTCTGGTTCATGGTTCCATGACATTAGGACCAAGCCATGAATTCTGACGGTACAGGGCCACCCTCGCTACCTACGCTGGTTGCCAGACTTGATCAGCAGGATCACCTGTTGGGTCGGTTCGCTGTGGCGTTGCAAACCCTGCTTGAACGCACGGCTCATTTAGCTTCCGTTGCCGATGGGTCGGTTGTCGCTCCTGGGCCCGCTCCTACTGCCGCTCCGGTTGTTGCGCCAGAGTCTACCCTGACACCTGTTGCTGCGCCTGTGGTGTTTCAGGGTATGACCGGTTCTGCCCCCCTTCCACAGCGCTTTGGGGGAGAGCCAACTCAGTGCCGAGGTTTCCTTAACCAGGTGGGCATTTACTTCGAGTTGCTGCCACATGCCTTTCCTACTGAGAGATCAAAGGTGGGCTTCTTGATCTCGCTGCTCTCGGACAAGGCCTTGGCCTGGGCCAGCCCTTTATGGGAGAACAACAATCCGGTGGTTGCCGAGTTTTCCGGTTTTGTTGCTTCTCTTCGGAAGGTATTCGATGTGCCGGCTCGTGCTGCCTCTGCTGCGAAGCTCCTTATGTCCATCACACAGGGTTCACGATCCGTAGCTGAATACGCCATTGAGTTTCGTACCCTGGCAGCAGAGGTGGGCTGGAATAATGAGGCTCTGGTCGCTGCTTTCTCTCATGGTCTCTCGGATGCCTTGAAGGATGAGGTTGCAGCTAAGGACCTACCAGTGGAGCTTGAGTCTCTTATTTCTTTCCTGATTTTGATTGACACCAGACTCAGGGAGAGACCTTCCTTTAAGGAGAGCCTGCGGAGGCCTTCTAACAGATTGGCGCCTACGTTTGCTGTCCCACCCGTGCCTCCCTCTCCTCCCACGCCTCCTGGGGATGACTTGTCTGGGGGTGAACCCATGCAGCTGGGGTTTGCTCGCCTGTCCGAGGGGGAGAGGGTACTCCGGAGACGCGAGGGCCGATGCATGTACTGTGGTCTCGGTGGGCATTTTCGGTTGGCATGCCCGAACCGTCCGGGAAACGCTCGCACCTGAGATCCTGTCGGGGGCAGATCTTGGGTGGAGTCTCCTCGTCCCCGGTTTCCCGTGTTGACAAACCACTGATTACTGTTGTCCTCTCCTGGGTCGGGGGCTCGGTGACGACCCAGGCGTTGGTGGACTCTGGTGCTGGTGGTTTGTTCATTGATAGTGTGTTCGCTGCCGCCAATTCCATTCCTCTGCAGCCTCGAGGTTCCCCACTGGCTCTTGAGGCGATAGACGGCAGACCCCTTCTGCCGCCACACGTGACTCATGAGACCCTTCCAGTGGGGATGGCCATTGGTGCCGTTCACAGAGAGTCGGTCTGTCTCCAGGTTATTTCGTCTCCACACTACTCGGTGGTCTTGGGGTACCCCTGGCTCCAGAAGCATAATCCGACTTTCGATTGGAAATCGGCCGAGATCCTCTCGTGGTCACCGCAGTGTGGGGCTAGTTGCATCCATGGGCCTGTCAAGTTGCTGAGTACTTCCTCGGACTCTCTGTTGCCTCCTGAATACGAGGAGTACCGGGATGTATTCGATAAGGTGCGTGCGGTTGCCCTACCTCCGCACCGCCCATACGATTGTGCCATAGAGTTACAATCTGGTGCCGTTCCTCCTCGTGGCAAAGTCTATCCACTGTCGGTAGCGGAGAATGAGGCCATGGAGGAGTACGTGAGGGAGGCGCTTTCACGCGGACACATTCGCAAATCCTCGTCCCCGGCAGGGGCTGGATTTTTCTTTGTGAAAAAGAAGGGCGGTGAATTAAGGCCTTGCATCGATTACAGGGGTCTCAATCGCATCACGATAAAGAACGCTTACCCGATACCCTTGATTTCCGAGCTGTTCGATCGCCTCAAAGGGGCCACAGTCTTTACCAAACTCGACCTGAGGGCGGCATATAACCTGGTAAGGATCAAGGCGGGCGATGAGTGGAAGACCGCGTTTAACACCAGGACCGGTCATTATGAATCCTTGGTTATGCCCTTTGGGTTGTGCAATGCGCCCGCAGTCTTCCAGGAATTCATCAACGATGTTTTCCGTGACCTGTTGCAGCAGTGTGTGGTGGTCTATTTGGATGACATCTTGGTATATTCTGAATCCATGGAGGCCCACGTTCTGGATGTCAGACGAGTGTTGCAACGGTTACGAGAGAACAAGCTGTTCGGTAAGCTTGAGAAATGCGAATTTCACCGATCCCAGGTAACCTTCTTAGGTTACATCATTTCCGCTGAGGGGTTCTCCATGGATCCTGAGAAGGTTTCGGCTGTCTTACAGTGGCCCCAGCCCAGTGGTCTTCGTGCCCTGCAGCGCTTTTTGGGCTTCGCCAATTATTATCGGAAGTTCATCAGGGACTTTTCCATGCTAGCCAAGCCTCTCACGGATCTGACCAGGAAGGGCAGCAATCCCCAGGTCTGGCCGCCCGAGGCCATCCGAGCTTTTGAGGCTCTAAAGTCCGCCTTTGTGTCGGCTCCGATTCTGTCGCATCCCAACCCTGGGTTGCCGTTTGTCCTTGAGGTGGACGCGTCTGAGACGGGAGTAGGCGCCCTCCTGTCTCAGCGTAGAACACCGGAGGGTCCTCTGCTTCCTTGTGGGTTTTACTCCCGGAAACTGTCTTCCGCGGAGTGCAACTATCAGATTGGTGACAGGGAGTTATTGGCCATCGTGCAGGCCCTTAAAGAATGGAGGCACTTGCTCGAGGGCTCGGTGGTTCCGGTTCTCATCCTGACGGACCACAAGAATCTGACCTACCTCTCTGAGGCCAAGAGATTGACACCACGTCAGGCCAGATGGGCTCTGTTCTTGTCACGTTTTAATTACGTGGTCTCCTACCTACCCGGTTCCAAGAACATCAGAGCGGATGCCTTATCACGGCAGTACTCCGAGCTGTCCGGGGAGGAGTCGATTCCGACTTCGGTCATACCTCCGAATCAGATCCTGGCCGCCATTCGCACCAGCCTGACCTCTCCCCTGGGTGAGCAGATTTTGGCGGCTCAATCTGGTGCTCCCTCTGGGAGACCCAACGGCAGGTGTTTTGTGCCTGAGGAGTTGCGCACTCGGTTGTTGCGAACCTACCATAACTCCAAGGCCGCGGGGCATCCTGGAAAGAATCAGCTGTCCTGGGCTGTTTCACGTCTGTTCTGGTGGCCTTCCCTACGTTCCGACATCGCCGCATATGTAGCGGCATGCTCCGTTTGTGCCCAGAGTAAGTCCCCTCGGCACCTTCCGTTGGGCCTTTTGCAACCCATAGCCACCGGGGAGCGTCCATGGTCACACCTGGGGATGGATTTCATTGTGGACCTCCCTGCATCCCGAGGCCATACGGTCATTCTCATGATAGTGGATCGGTTTTCCAAAATGTGCCACTGTGTTCCTCTCAAGAAGTTACCCTCTGCACAAGAGTTGGCCTCGATTTTTGCCAGGGAGGTCTTCCGGTTGCACGGTTTGCCCAAGGAGATTGTGTCGGATCGGGGGAGTCAGTTTGTGTCCAGGTTCTGGCGCGCCTTTTGCTCCCAGTTGGGGATTCATCTCTCTTTCTCCTCGGCCTACCACCCTCAGTCCAATGGGGCCGCAGAACGATCCAATCAGGCCTTGGAGCAATTCCTTCGTTGCTATGTCTCCGATCACCAAGACAATTGGGTTGACCTCCTGCCTTGGGCTGAGTTTGCCAGGAACACGGCGGTGAACTCTTCCTCTGGGACGTCTCCCTTCATGGCCAATTATGGGTTCCAACCTGCCGTGTTACCGGAGGTATTCTCTCCCCAGGATATTCCGGCTGTGGAGGATCACCTTTCCGTCCTACGTGCTTCTTGGGTACAGATCCAGAGGTCCCTTGAGGTCTCTGCGCAGCGCCAGAAACTCCAGGCTGATCGCAGACGAGCGCCCGCTCCTTCCTACCAGGTCGGAGACCGCGTATGGTTGTCCACCCGCAACCTCAACCTTCGAGTGCCCACTCCCAAGCTGGCGCCTCGCTTTGTTGGTCCCTTCCGAGTGCTTCGCAGGGTAAACCCGGTAGCCTATGCCCTTGCGCTTCCTCCTGGCATGCGGATCTCCAACGTGTTTCATGTCTCCCTGTTGAAGCCACTGGTGTGTAATCGTTTCACTTCCTCGATTCCTCGGCCTCGTCCGGTCCAAGTGGGCAATCGTGAGGAGTATGAGGTGAGCAATATCCTGGACTCACGCCTGGTCCGCGGCCGGGTGCAGTTTTTGGTCCATTGGCGTGGTTATGGTCCAGAGGAGCGTTCCTGGGTTCCCTCCGCAGATGTCCATGCTCCTGTCTTGCTCCGAGCCTTCCACGCACGCTTCCCTCAGAAACCGTTCCTTACTCCGCGGAGGAGGGGCCCTTGAGGGGGAGGTACTGTCATGGTCTTACCTCCTTGCTGTTCCCTTCGTTTGACATGTGCTGGCGGCCATCTTGGTTTCTGGGTTTTCTTGTAGCCTCCCACCCTGCGGCTCCTCCTTCCCACTGGGAGGAGCTGGATGCCTAGCTCATATATATAGGAGGTCTGTGGCTTCAGTTCCTTGCTTGGTCCTCCTGTGTTCACATGCTTCCAAGACTGCTGCTGCTTCTGGTTCCTGATCCTGGCCTCGTCTGACTACCCCGTTGGTTCCTGATCCTGGCTTCGTCTGACTACCCTTCTGGTTCCTGACCTCTGTCTCCGCAAGACCCTGCTTCGGTTTAGCCATCCGTTTGGACTTTGCTTACGGCTTGCTCTTCAATAAAACCTTCTTATTTTCCACTTATCTCTTGTTGTACGTCTGGTTCATGGTTCCATGACAACTTTTTAGTGTGCGCTTAGGATAATCATAGACATAGAACCACAAATAAATCCCGCAGGAAAAAGCACTTTTTAATTTTAAATACTAGCATTACCTCCCAATGGAAAGTAAAAACCACTAAATAATGCAAATGTGGACATAATGGCCTTTAATTCAATTCAAAAAAATTTAGGCATGCCCAGTTATTTTTCTTACTACTTCAGATTTTGCTGGGTTGGAAATAATATTTTTTGTTAAACAAATTTTGGTGAATTACTATGAAAATGCTCCATAATTCTGCCACAAACTGCATCAAAACAGTATAATCCATGGAAGTGGTGAAGATCGGACACATAATATTGATGTGGATGTACACCATTTATAAAGTAGCAAAAGGAAGCCAAAACTGTCTAATATGACTAGTGAGTTGCAGCAAATATATTATGCTACATAAAACTATGTTCTAGGACACTACACATGAAGCAGCAGTGATGCGGGTGGTATGTGTGGCAGAGTGCCCACCCACTCGTGGCAGCTGGAGGCTACACAAATTTATGGGTTAACGAATTTACCATTAGCTGCCATGGGTGAGGTTTTGACTGCATCACAGCTACTACATGGTGACCCAGCCTTAGCCATTTTGATCTAATAATGTTAATATGAGGCAGATGGCCTTGACTTAATAAACCCAATTGGCTAGTATGAATCACTGACATTGACTTGTGATGGGTTTTTAACAAGCAGGAAGGTTTTAAGGAATTGCAGAGCACTGGAATGGAAAAGAAATACCACCAAGAAGAACATTGTTATGTTTTATTCACATCACACCAAAGTATAACTGCGGCAGTATGCATACATTGCCTGTTGACTCATAATCTGCACATTAGTGTATTACTGTACTGCGGCACAAAGCGCACGGTGTCATAGCGACCAATGACGCCGTGCGCTCCTGCACTAAGCAGGATGCCAGTCCGGTATCTCACGGACCATGTTCCACGGACGTCTGCATGAGGCTTAAAGGGAGTCTGTCACCACATTTTAGCATGTTAGACCGTTAAAATAGGGTTATGTGATCCAGCCAGAACATAAAAACGGTACCTTTGTGGTAGAAAACGGACTTTTCAATTTGCAGAAAACAAACTTATAAGATTATCTTCTGAGCCCTCTCAAGTGCCCAGGGCGGTCTCTCAATCCTCGGAGCCCAGGCAGGCACCTCCTAAACGGCTGATAACTCCGCCCTCCGTGCGCCTCTGCCCGCCCGTTTACTCCCCTCCCCTGTCCCTTTCCACTGCGGCTGTGCGTTACAAATCGTAGCGGGCGCATGCGCAATGCGATGCCCGCTCCTGGCAGGGCATCGCAATACCTATTGCGCATGCGCCGGCTAATCCTGCAGATTTCGCGCCGTTTAGCCGGCGCATGCGCAATAGGTATTGCGATGCCCTGCCAGGAGCGGGCATCGCATTGCGCATGCGCCCGCTACGATTTGTAACGCACAGCCGCAGTGGAAAGGGACAGGGGAGGGGAGTAAACGGGCGGGCAGAGGCGCACGGAGGGCGGAGTTATCAGCCGTTTAGGAGGTGCCTGCCTGGGGCTCCGAGGATTGAGAGACCGCCCTGGGCACTTGAGAGGGCTCAGAAGATAATCTTATAAGTTCGTTTTCTGAAAATTGAAAAGTCCGTTTTCTACCACAAAGGTACCGTTTTTATGTTCTGGCTGGATCACATAACCCTATTTTAACGGTCTAACATGCTAAAATGTGGTGACAGACTCCCTTTAAGATTCATTCATACATGTTTAATCCACGAGGCACCATTAATTAGATCATGAAATAAAACAGCTATTAAAAGGGTAGAGGTCAGAGTCTTATTGCAGGTAAAGTGAGGAAGAGAAAGTCATTTGAAATAATTGCCAGCATTAATAGTGATACTCTTCCATGGTCTGGAATATCATTATCTATCATTTCTCAGGGTGCCTCAGGAGAGACATTGCTAGAACAAAGTAGCACTAGGGTAGTAACTATCTCCTAACAGTTCTGCTTGGCCTATTATAGATAGATAACAGATAGATAGATAGATAGATAGATAGATAGATAGATAGATAGATAGATAGAAAGATATTGGATAAGTAGATAGATAGATATTCTCCAAAAGACAAATGATGAGGCAGCTCTCCAACGTGAATAAAGGGTGTCAGACGCGTTTATTACCCCCGTGGCAACATTTCAGCCCAGCTCAATGGCGCATTTGTCAAGCAAACAAATGATGTCAAATACATACTTAAATACCCATAGTGCTTAATGAAGACACGATTACATAATTAAAGACCAGTGCTCTAAATAAAGTGTTATACTATACAAAACATGATTAGAAGTCCATAAAAGTATTAATGTAGTGTTATAACATGATTGGTTTAACCCACATTTCATTCAAAATCATCTTTAATGTGTACAGTAATAAAATACATAAAGAAAAGTGCCAAGTGCATTAGTAGTAAAATGACCATACTAGAAAAAGGGTCGGCACTGCTGAGTGTGACAAATGTCCAACTGTATTCACACCTGCACTCGAAACATGCAATATATAGTGGTGCTCTGCTTGATAGCCATGCAAATATCAACGAAAAAAAAAAAAATGGATAGCGGCACTCACCATAAAGTAATATTTGCAGCTTTATTCTGGTTAAAAACTGGAAAGTGCAGTCACCTGCGCTTTGTCAGGCTTGACAAAGCGCAGGTAGCGCGAAACGGCTGTTGTTCATCTGTGCGGTGCCCGCACTTTCCAGTTTTTAACCAGAATAAAGCTGCAAATACTACTTTATGGTGAGTGCCGCTATTCATTTTTTCTTTATTCGTTGATTTTTGCATTAGTAGTAAATTTACACCTCCTGTGGAAAGTAGTGCAATTAAAAAAAGTAGCAATTGTGCAATTATAAAAAAAACAGCAACAGCTGTACTAGTTAAAATAAACTCCAAACACCTACTACATGGTTGGTGGTTCCAGTGTGAGTCATAGCTTCCCCGACCCGCTACTGCGCATGTCCAGGCGTCCGTGTTGTATCAATCCAACACTCGCCGGGACACGCGTCACGTGACTCAGGAACGTCATCATGTAGATCACGTGAGCGCTCCCAAGGTAACGCGGCCGCGTCCGGGGGAGGGAGAAGAGAAACCCACACAAGATCTGGAGCGTAATAATATTACAGGCTATAGCTACTAGAGAGGGGTCGTTGATCCAGGGAGTTATTCTGATTGCCTGATTGGAGTCGGGAAGGAATTTTCTATTCCCCTAAAGTGGAGAAAATTGGCTTCTACCTCACAGTTTTTTTTTTTGCCTTCCTCTGGATCAACTTGCAGGATGACAGGCCGAACTGGATGGACAGATGTCTTTTTTCGGCCTTATGTACTATGTTACTATGTTACTATGTAAGATCAACTGTACCGCATACATATTAGGACATCCTCAGACATTATCCACAACTCCCTTCTCTGTCAGGCAAAACGCCATCCGCCGTCAGCCCAAACTCCCTCCTACCTCAGATGTCAGCCAAAACTCCCTCCTCCCTCATCCAAAACTCCCTCCTCCGTCAGGCAAACCTCCATCAGTCCTCCTCCCTCAGACCAAATTCCCTCCTCCGTCAGCCTGAACTCCCTCCTACCTCAGACGTCAGCCAAAACTCCCTCCTCTCTCATCCAAAACTCCCTCGTCCCTCAGACGTCAGTCAAAAAATACCTCCTCCATCAGCCCTCAGCCCAAACTCCATCATCCCTCAGCCTAAACTCCATCAGCTGTCAGGGGTCAGAAATCAGGTGTCAGCCCTCAGCCTAAACTAAGCATGAACAAGACGAGTTACAAACTGGTACAGAAGGAGAGAGGGCTCTGCTCATGAGGGCTTACAATCTACATAGATAGATAGATATGAGGCAGGTAGATAGATAGATATAGGGGGTCATTTATTAAGACCAGAGTTTTAGATGCTGGTTTTAATAAAGCCCCTGTGTTGGTGGTAAATCGCCAAAGTTAGGTAGAGCTGTCAACCTCTACATAACTTCGGCTTATCCAGCACCAGTCTAAATGTAAGCCAGCTACGTACATAGCTGTCTTATATTTAGACCATTTTGTACGCCTAAAACAGGACCCGTCCTCTTCCCTGCCCACTTTTTTAGACTTGGCGTGAGCCGGGAAAAGTCACAGATTGTAGTGAAAGTAACTGTTGCGCCGCAATCTGCACCTGAAATATGACTAATATATGCATATTTCAGCTTCATAAATGACCCCCATAGTGTTTATTTTACAGTAAATATGAACATAGCACTGGTTTACAGATTTTTTTATTTCATTTCATTGCAGAAACATAGATATCAAGATGTGTCCATTGACATCTGCACCCCTCTATCTGTTTAATGATATCGCCTGTAAGTGGATTATTTCTCTGATTATATCAGATACAAATGACATCTAAAATATGGTGGGGGGAGGATTTTGTCCTTTAAATGTAGAGCACATAAATGCCAGTTAGGCTGGTTTCTCACGGGCGCTGCGGAAAAAGATGCGGGGGCGTTGTGGGAACATGCGTGATTTTTCTGCGTGTAATGCGTTTTGCACGTGCGTGAGAAAAATCTGCATGTTTGGTACCCAAACTTCTTCACAGAAGTTCGGGTTTGGGTTAGGTGTTTTGTAGATTGTATTATTTTCCCTTATAACATGGTTAATACAGAATGCATAGTACAATAGGGCTGGAGGGGTTAAAAAAAAATGATAATAATTTAACTCACCTTAATCCACTTGTTCGCGCAGCACGGCTTCTCTTCTGTCTTCATCTTTGAGGAATACGACCTTTGATGACGTCACTGCGCTCATCACATGGTCCATCACATGATCTTTTACCATGGTGATGGATCATGTGACGGACCATGTGATGAGCGTAGCGACGTCACCACAGGTCCTTTTCCTGTGCACATCAAAGATAAAGACAGAAGAGAAGCCGGGCTGCCCGAACAAGTGGATTAAGGTGAGTTCAATTATTTGTTATTTTTTTTTAACCCATCCAGCGCTATTGTACTATGCATTCTATATTAAGAATGCTATTATTTTCCCTTATAACCATGTTATAAGGGAAAATAATAATGATCGGGTCTCCATACTGATCGTCTCCTACCAACCGTGCGTGAAAATCGCACCGCATCCGCACTTGCTTGCGGATGCTTGCGATTTTCACGCAGCCCCATTCACTTCTATCGGGCCTGCGTTGCGTGGAAAACGCACAATATAGAGCATGCTGTGATTTTCACGCAACGCACAAGTGATGCGTGAAAATCACTGCTTATGTGCACAGCCCCATTGAAGTGAATGGGTCCGGATTCAGTGCGGGTGCAATGCGTTCACCTCATGCATTGCACCAGCACGGAAATCTCGCCTGTGTGAAAGGGGCCTTATAGTCTATACTATTCAATGCATTATTATTGATATTATGTATCATTTTCAACAAAGTACAGATTGCTCAAATGAATTGAAATGAATTCAGAAAGTGTCCTTGTGACTATACACATAATCAGAATTTTCAATATACTCTTTTTAGGGCTTGTTCAGATCTGCGTTGGAGGCTCTGTTCTGGGCCTCTGTCGCAGATTCCTTTAAAACCAGTGGAGAGGAAACGTATACTCTATTTTTAAACTTCTTCCCAACTTTTGTCACACATGTACATCATAATGGCAGAAGGGGTTTATGGAGCAGGCTCAAGAGCTGTAAGTGATATCTTAGACAACTCTTATCCCAGTCACTTAAATTAGAAATAGCACGCCTGTAGACGAAAGTTTGGAATATACTTACCCCTCCAAGGTTGTGTTGATCGGCCTCGCAAGCACCATAGACTGCAATAGTAAAGTATTCTATGGTGCAAGCAATCCAAAGCTCACATGTTAAAGTCACTTAATGGGAATAAAAGTAAAGAGTAAAAATTGTTTGTGGAAAAACAAAGTGCAGCGAGCCCATGTTGGGAGGTGGAAAGGATACGAGTGGTAACTGTGGCACTGATAGGAGTTGTAGTGGCTCACTCCAACATACCCTGCGGGAAGGGTGCACCCTTTCTTCCATCGAGGCAAACCCTGGCATTGGGGCTCTTGTCTGGTCAAATTTGGGTTCCCTTGATGGTGGCAGGGTGCAAGGCAGGAGTACAGGTGCAGGGTGGGCGGATAGATTAGGGAGTTAATAATTAGGCCTATTTTTACTAAATCTAAATTCTTTCTCTACTAAATTGATAATGGGAGTAGTAGTACAGATGGAAGTATCTCAAAGTGCAGTCTTTTCCCAATAGCTATGTATAGGCAGTTATAATTATGGTATTTGTAATACTCCTTAAGTCTCTCTAAATACACTTTGCAGTCCTTCCAAAAATTCACAGCTATTCTGTTGTTCATAATTATTTTCTGCCATTCCAAGGCTGAGCTGAGTTTAGATCCGGATGGCCAGTTACCTTACTGACATTATCTTGTACTTCTTTATTGTTTCCTGACCTTCTAAGATGACTGTTCTTTTTCCTTCAGGTGTACTCTGATAAATAAGGTATTTTCTCTGGCAGATGTAGCCTAAGAAATAAAGGTTTTTTGGACACTGGTCTAGTTTGCTCTTCTAGCACTCTCTGACAAATAAGGGGGAAGAACTGGTCCATCATCCTGGTAACCTAGCCAGGTCTGTCAGTGGAAACTGTATGTTGCCCATACATTGCTATTAGATATACACAGTACATAAAGAAAAAAGTGTTTTATCAAACAAAATCACAATATTTAACTAAGTTGCATTAAATTAACCCTTTTAGCAATAATTAAGGGCTCTTTCAATCTTGCGTTCTTTTCTTCCGGCATAGAGTTCCGTCGTCGGGGCTCTATGCCGGAAGAATCCTGATCAGTTTTATCCTAATGCATTCTGAATGGAGAGAAATCCGTTCAGGATGCATCAGGATGTCTTCAGTTCCGGAACGGAACGTTTTTTGGCCGGAGAAAATACCGCAGCATGCTGCGCTTTTTGCTCCGGCCAAAAAACCTGAAGACTTGCCGCAAGGCCGGATCCGGAATTAATGCCCATTGAAAAGGCATTATTACAGATCCGGCCTTAAGCTAAACGTCGTTTCGGCGCATTGCCAGATCCGATGTTTAGCTTTTTCTGAATGGTTACCATGACTGCCGGGACGCTAAAGTCCTGGCAGCCATGGTAAAGTGTAGTGGGGAGCGGGGAAGCAGTATACTTACCGTCTGTGCGGCTCCCGGGGCGCTCCAGAGTGACGTCAGGGCGCCCCACGCGCATGGATGACGTGATCACATGGCACGTCATCCATGCGCACGTCGGATCCCGCTCCCCACTACTACTATGGCAACCAGGACTTTAATAGCGTCCTGGCTGCCATAGTAACACTGAACGCATTTTGAAGACTGATCCGTCTTCAAATGCTTTCAGTTCACTTGCGTTTTTCCGGATCCGGCGTGTAATTCCGGCAAGTGGAGTACACGCCAGATCCGGACAACGCAAGTGTGAAAGAGGCCTAACAATTTGCTGTAGTCCACTGGGTCACTGCAATAGTAAAAGATAGAAAAATTCTAATCATTCCCTTTCCCAATCTTGTATCTAAAATTTAGCATAATTGGTATTGCCAAGTCCAAATATTAAAATATAATAAAATTGCCCTAATGACCTTTTTTTATCAACAATAATGGTACAAATAAAAACTACAGCTTACTGAGCAAATAAAAAGCCAGGCAAAAAACAAGCCCTAAAACAGCTCTGTAGAGTAAAATATATATACAGTATATATATATATATATATATACACACAGTGGGATGCGAAAGTTTGGGCAACCTTGTTAATCGTCATGATTTTCCTGTATAAATCGTTGGTTGTTACGATAAAAAATGTCAGTTAAATATATCATATAGGAGACACACACAGTGATATTTGAGAAGTGAAATGAAGTTTATTGGATTTACAGAAAGTGTGCTATAATTGTTTAAATAAAATTAGGCAGGTGCATAAATTTGGGCACTGTTGTAATTTTATTGATTCCAAAACCTTTAGAATGAATTATTGGAACTCAAATTGGGTTGGTAAGCTCAGTGACCCAGGACCTACATACACAGGGGAATCCAATTATGAGAAAGATCATTTAAGGGGGTCAATTGTAAGTTTCCCTCCTCTTTTAATTTTCTCTGAAGAGTAGCAACATGGGGGTCTCAAAACAACTCTCAAATGACATGAAGACAAAGATTGTTCACCATCATGGTTTAGGGGAAGGATACAGAAAGCTGTCTCAGAGATTTCAGCTGTCTGTTTCCACAGTTAGGAACATATTGAGGAAATGGAAGACCACAGGCTCAGTTCAAGTTAGGGCTCAAAGTGGCAGACCAAGAAAAATCTCGGATAGACAGAAGCGACGAATGGTGAGAACAGTCAGAGTCAACCCACAGACCAGCACCAAAGACCTACAACATCATCTTGCTGCAGATGGAGTCACTGTGCATCGTTAAACCATTCGGCGCACTTTACACAAGGAGATGCTGTATGCGAGAGTGATGCAGAGGAAGCCTTTTCTCCGCTGACAGCACAAAAAGTGCCGCTTGAGGTGGGCTAAAGCACATTTGGACAAGCCAGCTTCATTTTGGAATAAGGTGCTGTGGACTCATGAAACTAAAATTTTGTTATTTGGCCATAACAAGGGGCGTTATGCATGGAGGAAAAAGAACACAGCATTCCAAGAAAAACACCTGCTACCTACAGTAAAATATGGTGGTGGTTTCATCATGCTGTGGGGCTGTGTGGCCAGTGCAGGGCCTGGGAATCTTGTCAAAGTTGAGGGATGCATGGATTCCACTCGGTATCAGCAGATTCTGGAGACCAATGTCCAGGAATCAGTGACAAAGCTGAAGCTGCGCCGGGGCTGGATCTTTCAACCAGACAACGACCCTAAACACTGCTCAAAATCCACTAAGGCATTTATGCAGAGGAACAAGTACCATCTCAGTCCCCAGACCTGAATATAATTGAAAATCTGTGGTGTGACTTAAAGAGAGCTGTCCATGCTCGGAAGCCATCAAACCTGAATGAACTAAAGATGTTTTGTAAAGAGTAATGGTCCGAAATACCTTCAACCAGAATCCAGACTCTCATTGGAACCTACAGGAAGCGTTTAGAGGCTGTAATTTCTGCAAAAGGAGGATCTACTAAATATCGATTTCATTTCTTTTTTGTGGTGCCCAAATTTATGCACCTGCCTAATTTTGTTTAAACAATTATAGCACACTTTCTGTAAATCCAATAAACTTCATTTCAAACACTATATAAATTGGTTATCTCTTTAATTTTACTGACCCACAAAATAAAGGTAACATTTAAATTTTAGTGTACAGAGAACTGTGTTGTTATTATTTTTATTATTTTTCAAACAAAACCTAAAATACTATAGCGACATTATATTTTTATATTTCACCCCACATTGTTTTGTCCATTTCTCAATACATGCTACGGTATGATAAATTAAATGGTGCCATAAAAAAATAAAAACTTGATCTACGAAGCCCTCATATGGCTATGTGAATGGAAAATTAAAATAGTTATGGCCTTTCGAAGGTGAGGGATGAAAAAAATGAAAAATGTTTCCAGCGGAAGGGAGTGAACTTTTTTTTTTATGTTCTTGATATGATATTTCAGAGTCTCTTGAAAGAAGTGATTGGGTTCAATCCACAATATTTTCCAAAGTGCTGATATCCTCGGTGGACTGTTTTGGACTGTTTTGCTTAAAATAGTTTTTGGACTAAGTTGAAACAGTAAAGTTGAGACTTCCTGAGAAAACATTAACAGTTTTCCACTTTCTCGACATAAGACTACTTCTTAAAATATATTGTATAGTGTGATACTTTTTATTTACCTTGATTTTCTAAAATCTGTTAGAGTTAACAGTCTTGTTAAAGTTTACATGACTTGACCATGCCCCTCCCACCTAACGCCGCACATACTTCTCACCAGAATTTTCTTCATTTATATAAGTTTATCACAGAATAAATTACTCCCTATGTGCCCCCATAATGAGCAGCTCATTTACTTCTGTTATGAGCTGTGTTGTTAGCATTATAGTAGCAGTGTTCCTTAAAGGGGTTGTCTCACTTCAGTAAGTGGCATTTATCATGTAGAGAAAGTTAATACAAGGCACTTACTAATGTATTGTTATTATCCATATTGCCTCCTTTGCTGGCTGGATTCATTTTTCTTTCACATTATACACTGCTCGTTTCCATGGTTACAGACCACCCTGCAATCTATCAGTGGTAGTCATGCTTGCACAATATAGGAAAAAGCACTAGCCTATGTTCGCTCCCATGGTCCCGGCCACCAGAGAGGCTGATGCTTTTTCGTATAGTGTGCAAGCACAACCACCACTGATGGATTGCAGTGTGGTCGTAACCATGGAAATGAGCAGTATATAATGTGATGGAAAAATGAATCCAGCCAGCAAAGGAAGCAATATGGGTAATAACATTACATTAGTAAGTGCCTTGTATTAACAGTCTATACACGATAAATGCAACTTACTGAAGTGAGACAACTCCTTTAAGGGCAAGTATGAAATATATGAAGACCACAGATTCCAACCAAATTCAAAAGTCACTGTGAAAAGACCCCATTAAAGGGATTTTCCAGGCTTCTGATATTATGTATTCTCAGGATAGGACATTAATATCCGACCAGTAAGGGTCCGACACCTCACACACACATCAGCTGTTCCCTGCATAAGAAGAAGCTCTTGAATAGAATAAGAAGCACAGATCCATTCAAGGTGTAGTGGTCATGCTGGGTTACGCACCTCAGCTCCTACTGATGTGAATGGGAGATGAGCTGCAGTAACCCAGCATTACCACTACAGTCTGAATTGAGATTTGGTCCCTATCCATTCAAAATGCTAATTCCAGTTCCGGAGGCTATAGGGAACAGCTGAGCAAAGCTATGTAGTGTTGGGTCCTTATTGATCAGATATTGATGATAGGTCATCAGTATCAATAGCCTTGAAAACGCCTTAATAAATCATAAACTGAATGACAAAGTAGTTACAGTCATGAAATGTGAGCGTCCCAAATGTGATTGCAGTTCTACAGCTCTAAAGCCTGTTCTGCATGCAGGACTTTTTTCTCCACTAAAAAAAGGTTCTCCTGAAGACAAACCTAACATATCCTATTATAGTCAATCGGATCTGTTAGGCTTTGTTTCTGTCAGTTATGCGCCAAATTCGGCGTTTACGTTATTTTCATTCTTCTGCTCCTATAACAGAGTTGAAGAATTGAGAGCAGATGCACTCCCGATGTAGCTGAGCACTTGTGTATGGGGGTCATGAGGAATAGCTGTCAGCCGAACAAGCGTTCTGTGGTGTATGGCCACCATAATTCTGCTGAGAAGTTCCTTCCTGCTTAAATCAGCAGTTACACCTTTTGTTTAAGGGGGCCATATTGTATCACTAAATGCCTCCTATTTCATAAAAAAAGCATGACATGGTCAATTGAATGCTGTATCATGGAGATATTCTCTCTGAGAAGCATCACTTTAACAGGGAATATCTCCATAATATAGTGCTACATAGAGGTACCATATGGTCATTCATTAAGCCATAGGGTCTCTTTGTGCTGTCATACAGACACCGTGCACACAGCAGAACCTGTATACAGGTGCATCTCAATAAATTTTAATATCATAAAAAAGTTAATTTATTTAAGTAACTCAAATGAAAAAGTGAAGCTCATATATTATATAGATTCGTAACATACAGAGTGATCTAGTGTTCATTTCTTTTAATGTTGGTGATTATGGCCAGTGGCATAGCGTGGGTTGCCAGCACCTGGGGCAAGCCAAGTATTGCGCCCCTCCACCCCAACATGTGGCCACACCCCTTTTTACAGATAATGTGACATCACTGAGAACGCAGTGATAATTCTCTGTATACAGATAATGTAGTAGATGGGTGTGAGCCCCCAGAATTCAGAACATGCACAGTGTGACCTGAAGTCTGGGGTCAGGCTGCTACAGTGTGGGCCAAATTCTATATACCCCCTGCCATCACTACAGAACATACAGTGTAATACAGCGCCCCGTACCTCTTACATCCAGTGATGTCTCCTTTGATGTAGATGTTCTCTTTCCTCATCTTCTCCTTTCAGACCTTCAGACCAGACCACCATTCTTCAGCCATTTCTCGTCTCTGCCGTTTGACAAAAAATATCTTAGTTTACTACTTTTCCATCATCCAACCACCCCCAATACGCTGCCTACCGTACTCCCCAATATTATACTGCAGAAACAGATAACCCCCTGATAATAGTAGTACCATGCAGATAGTGCCCTTCAACAACTATTGGCACACAGTGCCCTAAAATTACTGCGTCCAGCAAATAGTGCCTCTGACTCTAATAGTGTAAACATAACATCCCCAAAAAATAATTGTGGTAAGCTGATACTGTGCCAAGGTGCCCCCACAGTAATATAGCTCCCAAAAGTCCCACTAATAGGAATAATTCATCGTAGTAATAGTGCTCCTACATTGCCCTCAACATATTCCCACTGCGCCCCAGAAGTAATAATGCTCCCATAGTGCCCATACTAGTAATCATGTTCCCCCTAGACCCCCAGTAGTAATAAAGCCCACCATAATGCCCCCCAGTAGTAATAATTCTCCTTATAATGTGACAGTGCAAAAAATACCCCCTTTTAATGCCCCCAGTTGAGCTAATGTCACCATAGTGCCCCCATAATGTGCCAGTATAAAATACCCCTATATAGTGCCCCCAGTAAATGCCCACATAGTGCTCTTCTCCCCACTTCCTCCTAGTGCCCCGATAATGTACCAGTATAAAATGCCCCATATATAGTGCCCCAGTAGATGCCCTCAGTTTCCCCTATAATTTGCAAGTATAAAATACCCCTTCTTAGTGCCCCTGTAGATGGCCCCATAACACTCCTCTCCCCCTTCTTCATAGTACCCACCATAATGTGTTCCAGTATAAAATGCCCCTATACAGAGCCCCCCATATAAAATACTCCTTCTTTGTGGCCTCAGTAGATGCCCCCAATAATGTGCCAGTAAGAA
Organism: Bufo gargarizans; assembly: GCF_014858855.1. NCBI lineage: Eukaryota > Metazoa > Chordata > Amphibia > Anura > Bufonidae > Bufo > Bufo gargarizans. Next base: position 389,044,530 of record NC_058080.1, on the reverse strand, counting down.
GTGCCCCCATGGTGCCACCCAATAATGTGCCAGTAAAAAGTGCCCCTAATAATGTGCCAGTAAGAAGCGCCCCCAATAATGTGCCAGTGAAAAGTGCCCCCATAGATGCCCCCACAGTGCCCCCCAATAATGTGCCAGTAAGATGTTTCCCCATAGAAGCTCCCACAGTGCCCCCAATAATGTGCCAGTAAGATGTGCCCCCATAGATGCCCCCCAATTATGTGCCAGTAAGTGCCCCCATAGATGCCCCCCAATCATGTGCCAGTAACAAGTGCCACCCATAGATGGCCCCCCAATCATGTGCCAGTAGCCAGTATTGTACTATATAAAAAAATAAACACTTATACTTACCTCTATGGCAGCGATACGATGCAGGCCTCTTCCTGCCTGTGTCCCGCGCTGTACAGGTCAGGCGGCGCGAAGACGTCATCGCGTCACCTGCATCGGCCTCTGATAGGCTGCAGGCACTAGGCCTGCAACCTATCAGAGGAACGGGAAGGGAGACGCCTCTCCCCTGCCCCCCAGCACATCCATCTGCATTGCTGTCCTGAGGTCGGCGATACAGATGACTATGGGGATGAGCGCTTCCACAATGGAAGTGCTCATCTCCCTGTACCCTGCTGCCGACCCCCACTTGTGACCAGGGCAGCGCCGCCTGGGGCAATCGCCTCATTTTGCCTAATTGGCAGTGTGGCCCTGCTGGCGCCCCCCCACACTACGCCACTGATTATGGCTTACAGCGAATGAAAACCCAAAAGTCAGTATCTCAGAAAAATATAATATAATACCAATTAAAAAATGATTTTTATACAGAAATGACAGCCTACTAAAAACTATGTCCAGTATATGCACTCAGTACTTGGTCAGGGCTTCTTTTGCATGAATTACTGCATCAATGGGGCATGTCATGGAGGAGATCAGCCTGTGGCACTGCTGAGGTGTTATGGAAGTCCAGGTTGCTTTGATAGCAGCCTTGAGCTTGTCTGCATTGTTGGGTCTGGTGTCTCCTCGTCCTCTTGACAATAACCCATAGATTCTCTATGGGGTTTAGGTCAAATGAGTTTGCTGGCCAATCAAGCACAGTAATACTGAAGCTATTAAACCAGGTATTGGTACTCTGCCATTGTGGGCAGGCACCAAGTCCTTCTGAAAAATAAAATCAACATTTCCATAAAGCTTGTCAGCAGAGGGAAGTACGAAGTGCTAAAATTTCCTGGTAGACAACTGCCTTGACTTTGGACTTGAAATAACACAGTGCGCCAACACCAGCAGATGACATGGCTCCCCAAAACATTACTGACTGTGGAAACTTCCCACTGGACTTCAAGCACCTTAAGCAAATGTGTGCCTCTCCACCCTTTCTCCAGACTCTGGGACCTTGATTTCCAAATGAAATGCAAATGTTACTTGAGAACAGGACTTTGGACCACTGAGCAACATTCCAGTCCTTTTTCTCGTTTGCCCAGGTAAGACGCATCTGACGTTGTCTCTGAGTGGTCATGAGTGTCTTGACACAAGGAATGTGCTAGTGTTGAGCGAACTTCTGTTTTCACGTTCGGCGTACAAGGTTCGGCTTATCTAAGAATTCCGTTATGCATTCCGCTAACACGCACCATAAGTTATGGTCTGTGATAGCAGAATCCATAACGGAATTTTTAGATAACCCAAACCTGAACGTTGTACGCCGAACTTGAAAACAGAAGTTCGCTTATCCCTAAATGTGACAGTTGTGACCAATGTCCTGGATATGTCTGTGTGTCGAGACTGTTGAAACACTGACTCCAGCTGCAGTCCACCCCAAATTCTTGAATGGACTTTTCTTGACAATCCCTACAAGGCTGTGGTTATCCCTGTTGCTTGTGACTTTTTCTCGACCACTCTTTTTCCTTCCACTCAACTTTACATTAATATGCTTGAATACAGCACTCTGACTTGGCAACTGTCAAGCCAGCAGTCTTTCCCATGATTGTGTAGCCTACCGACCCAGACTGTGGGTTCATTTAAAGGCTTAGGAAACCTTTGTAGATGTTTTCTGTTAATTAGCTGATTCGAGTGTGACTTCATGAGTTTACAATATTGAACTTTTTCACAATATTCTAATTTTCTGAGATACTGACTTTTGGGTTTTCATTAGCTGTAAGCCATAATCATCAACATTAAAAGAAATAAAAGCTTGGAGTACATCACTCTCTGTGTAATGAATATACTATGAGTTTCACTTTTTCAATTGAATTACTGAAATAAATAAAAAAATTTACATTTCTACACAAATCATAATGATTCACTATGATGTTTCAATATTCAATTTCTTTTTTCTTTTCTGTACTATTCTGCCTATAAAATCAACAGAATGATCCTGACCCTCTGGTGGTCAATCAGAGCCTTAGACTTCACTGGAGTTTTTTTTAAAACATCCTTTGCTGAAGTGAGACAACCCCTTTAAAGATGCATTGCCATTTTATAATGTTATGGCATATCACTAGGATATGCCATAACATGACAATTGGGCGGTCAGACCTCTAGGTTCCCCACCATTTACAGCTAGGCACCCATCCACCTGCTGTGCAAGGGAAGGGAATGCAGCCATATTCTAGTGTATGGAGCCGTGTTGTAGCACCCAGCACAGCATGTGAATGGTAATGCTGTTGTACACAGAAATAATTAGCACTACTGCTCCTTCATTCTGAGGGTCCCAGCCATTGGACCCCCACTGATAAGGGTACTTTCACACTAGCGGCAGGACAGATCCGACAGGCTGTTCACCCTGTCGGATCCGTCCTGCCGCTATTTTGTGCACGGAGAGAGGCCGCCGGACTAAAAAGTCGGACATGCAGTACTTTTAGTCTGGCGGCCTTTCGCTCTGCACTGCCATGCTGCGCCGGAGCTCCACCCCGTCCCCATTATAGTCAATGGGGACGGAGCGGCAGTCCGGCGGCACGGCGAAATAGTGGCAGGACAGGGTGAACAGCCTGTCGGATCCATCCTGCTGCTAGTGTGAAAGTACCCTAAGTAGGTGTTGGCATATGGCAAAATTGCCTTTAGTTGCCCTCATTGGAATAGCCCATTAACTATTATATATCTTTAGTCTATATACACTCACCTAAAGAATTATTAGGAACACCTGTTCTATTTCTCATTAATGCGATTATCTAGTCAACCAATCACATGGCAGTTGCTTCAATGCATGTAGGGTTGTGGTCCTGGTCAAGACAATCTCCTGAACTCCAAACTGAATGTCAGAATGGGAAAGAAAGGTGGGCTACAACAGCAGAAGACCCCACCGGGTACCACTCATCTCCACTACAAATAGGAAAAAGAGGCTACAATTTGCACTATCTCACCAAAATTGGGCTGTTGAAGACTAGAAAAATGTTGCCTGGTCTGATGAGACTCGATTTCTGTTGAGACATTCAAATGGTAGAGTCCGAATTTGGCGTAAACAGAATGAGAACATGTATCCATCATGCCTTGTTACCACTGTGCAGGTTGGTGGTGGTGGTGTAATGATGTGGGGGATGTTTTCTGGGCACACTTTAGGCCCCTTAGTGCCAATTGGCCATCGTTTAAATGCCACGGGCTACCTGAGCATTGTTTCTGACCATGTCCATCCCTTCATGACCACCATGTACCCATCCTCTGATGGCTACTTCCAGCAGGATAATGCACCATGTCACAAAGCTTGAATCATTTTCAAATTGGTTTCTTGAACATGACAATTAGTTCACTGTACAAAAATGGCCCCCACAGTCACCAGATCTCAACCCAATAGAGCATCTTTGGGATGTGCATCCCACAAATCTCCATCAACTGCAAGATGCTATCCTATCAATATGGGCCAACATTTCTAAAGAATGCTATCATCACCTTGTTGATTCAATGCCACGTAGAATTAAGGCAGTTCTGAAGGCAAAAGGGGGTCCAACACCGTATTTGTATGGTGTTCCTAATAATTCTTTAGGTGAGTGTAAATTATATCTATAGATGTTAGTTTTTTATTTGTGATCATCACATAGAGAAAACATGGCTGTATTTTTAATAGAATATTTCAATGCACCACTGAATGACTGTCCTCTCGTAAAATGCCTCAGTCCCCCTCATGAAGAAAAGTTTTGCCTTTTGTCTTCTTCATTTGAGGAATGCAAAGATATTAAAATAATTGCTTCTGTGACACTCAAAGGATTGTAGTTTTCATTCCGCACATCTGCTCCATCCTGTTGTGTTTTAGGCTTGTAAAGACACAATACACATAATCCTACTATTTTCTGTGAGTATTCAAAGCAAAAGTATGACAGCCATCAACCGGAACGTAGTCCAGAAAACACAACCAAGAAATATACGCTGCCTTGTACTAACAGACACACCTATTTCAAGACTTCAGATCCTGCATTTTCAAATGTATCATGCTTCACACAAGTAAAGTGTGAAGCATGATAAGTACGGGGGGTAAGTACGGTAACTAGTTCATGAAGAAAGATAGTGTCAGTAACATTATTACGATGGTTTATCCTAATTACATGCCTTTTAGTGTAAAGTACAAGGAGTGGTAAATAAGTACATGTAACACAATGAAAGGTGTGCAGTCTATATTTAATTATATACCATGTGTCATTTCAGAATAAGGCATCATACACACATACTGTATTATGCATATTACTGTACATACACAATACAGGGTGATTCAAAAAGAATGGTGCTGAATGATTGCCTCGATAGCTATAACTGAGAGAACATAACACAATTTATCTAATCTTCATCTATACACTACAAATGTTCAATCTGAACTCCACTAGTGACATGACAGATGTCTAGGCGGTAGTCCAGTTCTGTCTAGCCTTAGATATGGACTCAACTTTTTCAGTGATGTGTCATCTCAGGTCATTCATATCATGTGACAGGGAGGTTCTTGTTGTAGTCCCACAGAAAGTAGTCACACGGTGTTAGATCTGGTCATTGTGGAGGCGCAAATTTGTGAATCGTTTATTGTGGAACAGCCGATCCAACATTTTGGTAGAGTTTCATTCAGGTATAGGCGAACATCCAGCTGGAAATAAGGAGGAGCACTATCCTGGTGATAGACTATCTTTGAGATAAGCCATTCCCTTAACATTTCCAGGTAGGATTGACCAGTGAAAGTATCCTTGGCAAAAAAGAAGGGGCTGTAGACTTTATGCCTGCTCATTACACACAACACATTTACCTTGGGTGAGTTCCTCAAGTGCTCGATAAGGACATCTAAGTTTTTTTTAGCCCCAGATTCTAACGTTGTAGCTGAAATGTAGCCTTATTACTGAACACCAAGCTGTTAGTGTCATGCTTCGGTGTGGGAGGGAAACACCACACCGAGCATAATAGGGAAGGGGGGAACTATCACGATCGGCGTGACTATCACATACGTGACACAGAGGGAGGGAAAGAGGAAGGCCCTGCCCAAGTGAGAGGGAAGGTGGTGACCCCTGAGTCACCTTGCGGCTGGCACCTGGCTGCCCAGACGTCCCTAGACGGGTTCCTTACCCGTACGCCGATCACGTGCCTAAAACCCTGGCTTTCCCTAAGATGAGCCCTAGATAGTGAACAGGGCGGTGGGAACACTAGTCCGCACCACTAGCGCTAAAGGAAAACACCAAGGGGAGGACAGACAATACAGACTCAACATATAATCCCAGGTGGGCGACAACAGGAGACAACAAAAAGCCCAACAGGGATCCGGAGGGTAGCACTCTGGAACAACAACCAGGATTCACAGCTCCAGTGGGTCAGTATAGAAGTCCAGGCAGAAAGCTCTATAACTGGCAACTAGAGAAGTGTGAGAGGAGAATATAAGGAGGTTGGGAGTGGCAGACAAAAAACAGCTGAGGAGGAGAAGCTACGGATCCCTGAGTGAGACAAAAAGGATTGCAAGGCAAACACAGAAAACAATCACTAAGAAACAACGTGATCTTTAGACATAGAGCGCGCAGCCACCCGCTGCGACTTCCTGACCCCGGGTATAACGGAGTCAGACGTGGCTCTTGACACCCTCGTGACAGTACCCCCCCTTTCACGAGGGGCCTCCGGACACTCAGGACCAGGTCTCTCAGGATGAGAGGCATGGAAAGCCTGAATTAACCTGTTGGCGTTTACCTCTGATGCTGGAACCCACATTCTTTCCTCGGGACCGTAACCCCTCCAATGCACCAGATACTGAAGAGAGCGGCGGACCCGACGAGAATCAACAATTCTGGATATTTGAAACTCCAGATTACCATCCACAATAACAGGAGGAGGTGGCAGCGGTGATGGTTCTAGAGGTGGAACATACTTCTTGAGTAACGACTTATGGAAGACGTTATGGATCTTAAAAGTCTGAGGTAGCTCCAGGCGAAAAGCCACAGGGTTAATGACGGCTACTATTTTATAAGGACCAATGAACCTAGGGCCCAGTTTCCAAGAGGGAACCTTCAACTTAATATTCCTAGTAGACAACCACACATAGTCATTCACTCCTAGGTCCGGACCTGGCGACCGTTTCTTATCGGCCATGCATTTATATTTACCACTCATATTTTTCAAGTTAGCTTGCACCTTCTGCCATACCGATGATAGAGATGAAGAAAACCGTTCCTCTTCGGGAACCCCAGAAGACCCCCCCTCTTTGAAAGTACAAAATTGGGGATGAAAACCGTATGCACCAAGAAATGGTGACTTGCCAGTGGATTCCTGACAGCGATTATTTATGGCAAACTCGGCTAACGGTAAATATGATGACCACACCTCTTGGTTTTCAGACACAAAACACCTTAAATATGTTTCTAGGTTTTGGTTGGTACGCTCAGTCTGTTCATTCGACTGAGGATGGAAAGCTGAGGAAAAGGACAAGTGTACCCCCAAACGGGAACAAAAAGCTTTCCAAAACTTAGAAATAAACTGGGTTCCCCGATCCGAAACCACATCGGAAGGGACCCCGTGAAGCTTCACGATTTCACTGATAAACACCTGAGCAAGAGTCTTAGCATTAGGAAGTGCGGGTAGCGCAATAAAGTGTACCATTTTGCTAAACCTGTCTACTACTACCAAGATAACTGTTTTACCCGCAGACAACGGTAAGTCAGTGATGAAATCCATTGACAGATGTGTCCATGGCCTATTGGGGATGAAAAGTGGCAATAAAGACCCTGCTGGACGTGTATGAGAGACTTTCGCGCGTGCACAAGTAGAACAAGTAGACACGAAATCCATTACATCCTGACGCAACCTTGGCCACCAAAAACGACGAGACAATAGTTCCAAGGTTGCTTTACTACCCGGGTGCCCAGCAAGTGCCGAATTATGATGTTCCTTTAATAATTCAAGACGCAGGTTTAACGGTACAAACAATTTCTCTGAGGGGCAAGAGGCCGGGGCGTCCCCCTGGGCCTCTAACACCTTTCCCTCTAACACAGAGTGTACAGCAGAGACAACCACTCCTCTTTGTAAAATAGGTACCGGATCACTAACATTACCCCCTCCAGGGAAACTACGAGATAATGCGTCTGCCTTGGTATTTTTTGCCCCAGGACGATAGGTGATTACAAAGTTAAATCTGGTAAAGAATAGCGACCACCTAGCTTGTCTAGGGGTGAGACGCTTAGCCGATTCTAGGTACAGAAGGTTTTTGTGATCCGTAATCACTGTGACGGGGTGGATTGCTCCCTCTAAGAAGTGACGCCACTCTTCAAACGCCAGTTTAATCGCCAACAGTTCCCTATTTCCAATATCATAGTTCTTTTCTGCTGTAGATAACTTTTTGGAAAAGAAAGCGCAAGGACGCCATTTGCCAGGAGACGGACCCTGAGACAATACAGCCCCCACTCCCACCTCTGACGCATCTACTTCAACAATAAAAGGCTGGGAGACATCAGGTTGAATTAGAACAGGTGCCGAGGTAAATCTCTCTTTTAGAGAGGAAAATGCAATTTTAGCGGCGTCAGACCATTTAGAAAAATCAGTCCCTTTCCTAGTCATGTCAGTAAGGGGTTTAACGATCACTGAATAATTTTTAATGAACTTTCTATAGAAATTTGCGAAACCCAAAAACCGTTGTAGAGCTTTAAGGTTCTCAGGAAGATCCCAATCTAAAATTGCCTGGACCTTCCTAGGATCCATACGGAAACCTGAAGCAGATAATAGATATCCCAGGAACTGTATTTCCTGAACGGCGAAGACACATTTTTCAATTTTCGCATATAATTTATTCGTCCGTAGGACCTGCAGTACTTGCCTGACATGTACTTCATGTGTTTTCAGATCAGCCGAATAAATTAAGATATCATCTAGGTATATGACTACAAACCTGCCGATGAGATGACTAAAAATATCATTAACGAAATGTTGGAAGACAGCAGGGGCATTGGTCAGACCGAAAGGCATGACTAAATTTTCATAATGCCCCTCAGGGGTGTTAAAAGCTGTCTTCCACTCATCCCCTTCCTTGATACGAATCAGATTGTAGGCCCCCCTAAGATCAAGTTTGGAGAACCACCTAGCACCCGCAATCTGATTAAAAAGGTCAGGAATGAGAGGAAGAGGGTATGGGTCTCGGATGGTTATCCGGTTTAGCTCACGGAAATCTAGGCAAGGACGCAGGCCCCCATCTTTCTTTTTAACAAAGAAAAACCCTGCAGCCACGGGTGAAGAAGAGGGTCTGATGTGTCCCTTAGCCAGACTCTCGGAGATATAATCTTTCATGGCTTGTCTCTCGGGACCCGAAAGATTATACAACCTGGACTTGGGTAATTTTGCACCGGGAATCAGGTTAACCGGGCAATCATAAGGACGATGAGGTGGTAGCTTCTGACAACCCTTTTCAGAAAAAACGTCCTCAAAGTCCGAAATAAATGTAGGTAGGGAAGCTATGGAGGCGATTAAGCAATTGTTATTTAAGCAATTCTCTCTGCAATGCTCACTCCACTCCAATATCTCCCTGGCCTGCCAATCCACCACTGGATCGTGCGCTACCAACCAGGGAAGACCCAATACCACAGGAGAGGGAAGGCCCTCCAGAACGTAACATGAAAGACACTCATTATGGTGGTCCCCTACCCGAAGGTGTAAGTTATGGACAATGTGAGTGAGGTTTCTCTGAGACAGAGGAGCAGAATCAATAGCGAATATGGGAATAGGTCTCTGCAGCGTACAGAGAGACAAACCCATAGTGCGGGCAAAATGGGCATCTATCAAATTTACCCCTGCTCCACTGTCTAGAAAAAAAGAAATAGACTCCGTCTTAACACCAAAAACAATAACCGCTGGCAACACAAATTGAGATGTTCGTATGGAGGAAACGTATACCCCCCGGCTGACATCCTCCGCACAGCCTGGGGTTAGTTGTTTTCCGACGGTCTTTTGTTTTTGAGAAAGGAGGGACAGACATTAATGAAATGACCCCTCCCCCCACAGAAAAAACAAGCCCCCCACCTATGGCGAACCTCAGGAGGACGGACCTGACGAGAAGTTCCTCCTAGCTGCATAGGCTCATCTAAGTCAGTACAGACTAACTGCTGCTTGGGAGAGGTTACCAATTGCTCAGGAATTTTCGATCTCTCCCTAAGACGTCTATCTATTCTGGTAGAGAGGGACATAACAGCATCAAGGGAAAGGGGGGTCTCATACAGCGCCAGCGCATCCTTAACCCTTTCAGATAACCCAGAGCAGAACTGACTCCTGAGAGCCGGGTCGTTCCACTGAGTATCCGTAGCCCACCTACGGAACTCTGAGCAATATTCCTCTGCTGGCCGATCTCCGTGTAGGAGTCTCCGTAACTTCGACTCAGCCAGGGCGACTCGGTCAGGGTCATCATATATGAGACCCAAAGCCCCAAAAAATCCCTCCACTGACCGGAGAGCCTAGGAACCAGGGGGTAACGAGAACGCCCAGGATTGCGGGTCCCCCTGAAGCAGGGAAATAACAATCCCCACCCGCTGTTCTTCATTACCTGAGGAGTAAGGGCGCAGCTTAAAATATAATTTGCAGGCCTCACGGAACGTCACAAATTTGTCCCTTCCCCCAGAAAATCTGTCAGGAAGAACAACCTTGGGTTCTGTAACAACCTGGTTACCCATAGCAACCGCTGGGCTTGCGGTCTGCTGCATTTGCTGCTGTTGTTGGAGGACAGACGCCTTCAATCCTGCCACCTCCAAAGACAGGCCTTGAAGCTGTTTTGCCAAAGCAGCAATAGGATCCATATTGGATTCTAAGTAGAGAGAAAAAAAATAATAATTTATTTATTTTTTCTCCCAAAAAATAAGGGCCAGTTATAATATCACGATCGGCGTGACTATCACATACGTGACACAGAGGGAGGGAAAGAGGAAGGCCCTGCCCAAGTGAGAGGGAAGGTGGTGACCCCTGACTCACCTTGCGGCTGGCACCTGGCTGCCCTGACGTCCCTAGACGGGTTCCTCACCTGTACGCCGATCAAGTGCCTAAAACCCTGGCTTTCCCTTAGATGAGCCCTAGATAGTGAACAGGGCGGTGGGAACACTAGTCCACACCACTAGCGCTAAAGGAAAACACCAAGGGGAGGACAGACAATACAGATTCAACATATAATCCCAGGTGGGCGACAACAGGAGACAACAAAAAGCCCAACAGGGATCCGGAGGGTAGCACTCTGGAACAACAACCAGGATTCACAGCTCCAGTGGGTCAGTATAGAAGTCCAGGCAGGAAGCTCTATAACTGGCAACTAGAGAAGTGTGAGAGGAGAATATAAGGAGGTTGGGAGTGGCAGACAAGAAACAGCTGAGGAGGAGAAGCTACGGATCCCTGAGTGAGACAAAAAGGATTGCAAGGCAAACACAGAAAACAATCACTAAGAAACAACGTGATCTTTAGACATAGAGCGTGCAGCCACCCGCTGCGACTTCCTTTTTTTTTTTGACAAATCTTTATTTAAGAGTATCGTCAGCTTACAGAATAAAGATCAATCGTTTATCATACTGTAATAACATTAACAGAAAACGTGAACAGTACATCCAAGGACCAGCCTTTACATACTAGGGATACAGAATGTAAAAAAGAGAGTGTACCCGACATTTAGAGAAAGCACTTGATGTTACACTGGTTAGGTCAGCGAAATGACATAATGCAATCGCTGAGTTGCAGGGGGACATAGAAATGAGGCATATCCAATAACCCCATATATAACCCAAGAATGCATGTGATGATTGAGGATCAAGATACCGCTCTGAACCTCACACATCCTAAAGTACAAGACCTAGACATACAGGTAATGGAAGGCCTTATTGCTCTGATACACACTCCCCATAACCATTACTAATAGTGTCAGTCCCTGCCACGGTCACTAAGGCATTCTGTCTATCAGCCTGCCACTGCAGCCATGGAGCCCATATCCGTAGGTGTTTATCGTGAGACAGGGATTCCCAACTAGACATCTCTTCTAATTGGCGGATCTCCTGAACTTTGTTTGTCCAGTCCGAGAACGTTGGAATCGTATTGGTAAGCCAGTGAACTGGGACCAGGAGTTTTGCCGCAGCTACTAGGGAAGACAATAAAGAATGTTTGGTGAGAGTGAATTTTTCATTGGGGAGATTCAACAGGGCCACCAAGGGGGTTAAAGGGGACGAGGAAGGAACAATTTCCAATATACTCTTGGAAACCATATTCCAATACGGTTGGATCAAAGGGCAGGCCCACCAGATGTGGAGCAACGTGCCCCTGGACTCCCTGCACCTCCAGCACTGCTCCGAATGTGAGGGGTCCATGGCATGCAATTTGTCAGGCGTATTGTACCACCGAGTTACCAACTTGTACGCATTTTCTTGGACCCTAAGACACCTGGAATAACCATGAGATCTGCAAAGGATCTTATCTACCATTCCCTCACCAAATGTAGTGTCCAGCTCTTTCTCCCAGTGGGAAATGAACCAAGGTTTATTCGGGCCTACTTCTTCCATCAATTTATTGTATACTCTAGATATGGCTCCTTTCCTGTTTGGTTGTGTAAGTAAGCATGTATCATACCAAGTAGGATCTAGTTTTTCAGGGGTGCAGGCCAGGTATTGGGCACATATTTTTTGAAACTGGGAGAATTGAGTGTGCGACCACGGGATGTGAGGGAAACTTGATTTCAAGCTATGAATAGGAGGGATTGACCTGTTTTCAAGGACATCCCCAATTGCTACACTTCCCAGTGCCTTCCACATCCCCAAATCATCTCGGAAATCCTGACACACCAAATACGGGATATAGCAAGTGGGAGTGTACGGAGATAGGCATGGGGAGTTTCGCAGGAGTGGTGAAATCTTTGACCAGGTAACCATGACCCCTTGCATAGAGTTAAGACCCCCTCTACCCCTGGAATTACTTGTCACTAACTTCGGGTCCCATAGTGCCGCCACTCCCGCGGGGCCCAATATGTCCCTAGCTATTTTGCATCCTAGCTTTTTATTATTGGGGTTGCAAATTTCAGAGTGAAGCCTAAGCTGTATAGCTCTGTAGTATGCTGCTACATCCGGGAGTCCAAAACCCCCTCTGCATGTGGATTTGGTAAGGATCTTATACGCCAGCCTGGGCCTATGACCTCCCCATACAAATGAGGAGAAGAGACTCCGGATCTTTGCAAGGAAAGATTGAGGTAGGGGGATAGGTAAGGTCTGCAGGGTGTATAGCATTCTAGGAAGAATGTAGGTCTTTAATAGATTTTTTCTCCCTAACCAGGATAAAAAGGGGATCCTTAGATCAGCTAATTGCTGTTTTATGCTATCATATAGTGGCGAATAATTCTGATGAAACAGCAAGCTAGGGTCTTTGGTCACATTAATTCCTAGGTACTTAATGTGGGAGTTATTCCACTCAAACGGGAAATCCCTCTCTAACTTCTCGACCGATGAATGGGAGATGTTAATACCCATTGCCGTACATTTAGAGAGATTAATTTTAAAATTGGAAAGGGAGCCAAACACCTCTAATTGCTGTAATAG